>NW_016920375.1:0-107133 GCF_001483705.2 Eufriesea mexicana
GCAGGGGATACCAACAATTGACAAATCGGTACTGAGCAGAGCCATCACCGCGGTGCTGCAGCTGTTGCATTAATCTGATCAATGTTGGTACACATTCCGCAGCAGTTCTAGAATAATCATTGTATGCGCCGGTTATGACTAGAGGTATCTTCAATTTCCAGTACGGTTGTTTGGACGTCCAACGTTGGTGCGGTGTAACCGTTGGATTAATATGTTCAGCAATGATATTCGTCCTGTTGCATTTCTTGAGCGGGAAAGAACAGACCCATTATCGCTCGAAGCATTAAAAATTCATGAAAGAGTACTGACTCTATCCATCAACATAGTGCTTAAGCCCTTGGAACAATTTGGTCGCTATAACTTACGTTTAACAGCAATTCTAGAATAATGAACGTAGAGTACGGTTACGACTATAGATATTTACAATTGCCGATACGGTACATAGAACATTCATCTGCGGAGCACAGTAGCCGCTGAGTTAATTTGTCCAATGATTATGTAGATTATATAGCAATTCGAGACTGACATAAGGCAAATCCGTTATAGCTAAAGATATTAACAATTTATTTAACAATGCTGCGTACAGCCGTAATCGCAGTACTGCAGCATCTGGAATAATCTGCTCACCGATGATTTATGTTCCAGGGTAGTTATAGACTAATTGGGGTGTGCATCAGTTATTGCTAGAGATATTAACAATTCCCAGTCCTGTAAGGGCCGTCCACTAATGGCGCAATGTAGCCGATGGCTTCAGTTGTTCAGTGGTGCTCTAAATGCAATTGCTACTCTAGAATGACATAGGACTTGCCCATAATCGCTCGAGGCATTAACAAGTGACGAAGCAGTACTGAGTACAGCCTTCACAACAGTGCTGTAGGAGATGGAATAATTTGTTCAGTACATAACTTTATTTCAACAGCAATTCAGGCATAACCAATGTGTGGTACTGTTACGGCTACAGATATCTACACCTGACAGTACGGTGGAGAGCACATCACCCAACGTAGCACTGTAGCCTTTGGATTAATCTGTTCAACGATGGTGCACATTCTATAGCAGTTCTAGAACGGCAAATGGCATATGCGTTGTAGCTCGAGACATTAACAGTCGACTAAACATTACTGGGTACAGGCACCATTCCATTACAGCTGAGGCTGTACTAATCTGTACACTAATGACTTGAGTTCCGCAGTAGATCTAGAATAATCAACGTGCACATCGGTTATGAATTATCGTATATACAATTCCCAGAACTGTGGTTGGTACATCCATCAGTAGAGCGAAGTAGAAGTAGGATAAGCATGTTCAGTGACCGTCTGTATCCTATTGCAATTCTAGAATGACAATGGGCTGGCCCGTTGTCGCTCCGGACATTAAGAATTGACGAAACAGTACTGAGTACAGCCATCATCACAGTACTGAAGGCGTCGTATAGGTCTGTTCAGTGATTTCCTTAATTCCACAGTAGTTATTGAATAACATTTGTGCACATCCGCTTTAGCTAGAGACATTTGCTATTCCCAGTACGTTAGTTGGTACAACCACCAATAGAGCACTATAACCGTTGTATTAATCTGTTCTGTGATGATATAGGTTACAGTGCAATTCTGGAGGGAGAAAATACAGATCCGTTTAGGATCGAGGTATTAACAATGGAAATAAGAGAACGGATTACAGCCATTATAACATGACCGCAGCCGCAGGACTCATCTCCTGAATGATGATATAAATTCCACAGTATTTCTAGAATAAGCTATGTATATAGCATCTATGGCTATTGATATCTTCAATTCCCAGTAAGATAGTCGGTACATCCGCCCATAAGGTGCCCTTGCCGCTCGATTAGCCTAATGAGTGATGCTTTAAATTCCAAAGCAAGTTCTGGGTCGTTAATATATGGTGCGCTTATGGCTAGAGATATTTGAAATTGACAGTACGGTTCTTAGTACGGTCAGCAACAGAGCGGTGTAGCCATAAGATTATTATGGTCACTGACGAATTACAACGTATTGCAATTCTAGAAGGGCAAAGGAATGACCGATTATAGCTCGAGATATTTACAATTGGCGATACAGGTCTGAGCACAGCCATCATTACCGTTCTTTTGCCGTTGGACCAATTTGTCCACTCAAAAATTAAATTTTATAGCAAATCTAAAAGGATCACTGTAGAGCACGGTTATTGCTAGAGATATTTACTTGTGGCAGTATGGTATTCAGTTCATTCATCAAGAGGGCAATCTAGCCGTTGAATTAACCTGTACAATGATGATTCAGTTTCTATTGCAATTCCAGAATGACAAAGGGGGTGTCCGTTGTAGCTGAAGATATTAACAGTTGACGAAATACTACTGAGTGCAGCCATCATAACATTGCTCTAGCGGTTGGAATGACCTGTTCAATGACGATTTACATTCCGCAGTAGTTCTAGAATAATCCATGGGCACATAAGCTACAGATAGAGATATTTGCAATTCGCAGCACGGTAGTTGGTACATCCACCAATATAGCACTGTAGAATTTGTATTAAGATATTGAGTGATGACCTAGATTTTATAGCATATCTAGAATCACAAAAGACAGATCCATCAAAGTTCGAGAATATAACAATGGACATGACAGTACTGAGGTCAGCCACCTTGACCGTACTGCACGCTTTGGCGTAATCTGTCTACTGACAACACATATTCCACAGTAGTTATAGAATAATCAACGTATAAGTCAGTTATGTCTAGAGATATTTACAATTCACAGTTCAGTAAATGTTATACTCACAAATATATCATCCTAGCCAGTGGATTAATCCGACGAATGATGATCCATATCGTATTGCAGTTCTACTGTGACAAAGGACTGACCAATTATGACTCGAGATATTAACTGTTGATAAAACAGCACTGAGTACAGCCATCATTAGAGTGCTTTAGCCGTTGGACTAATTTGTTCAGTGATAACTTAATTTCAGCAGCAATTTCCGCATAAGCAATACATGGTACGGTTTTGTCGTGGGACACTTACTATAGACAGTACGGTTCTTAGTACATCTATCAGGAGAGCACTGTTGCCTGTGGAATGGTACGTTCAATGACGATGTAAATTTTATAGCAATCCTAGAATGACATACGGCAGACCCGTTCTAGACTTTAACAATTGACATAACATTACTGAGTACTGCCTTCATCGCAATACTGTAACGGTTGGAGTAACTATTTCACTGATAATTTAAGTTTAATAGCAATTCCGGTATAATCAATACATAGTACCATTATTGCTAGATATAATTAGAACTCACATTACGGTACCTAGGACGTCCAACGAAAGAGCACTGCGGACGTTGCATTAAACTGTTCAATGGTGATGTATGTCACTTAGCAATTATAGAATGAAAAAGGACGCACACGTTACAGCTCCAGTTATAGACAATTGGTATTCCAGTACTATAAGCCAATATAATTATGCTGCAGTCGCTGTATTTATATATTCACTTATGATATAAATTCCACAGTTGATCTAGAATAATAAATGCACACATCCGCCAAGGCTAGGGAAATGTACAATTCCCAGAAAGATAGTCGGTTCATCCAACAATAGAGAACTGCAGCCGTTGGAATAATCTGCCCGTCGACAATGTCTGTTCCACTGTTGTTCATAGTAATCAACGTATTCATCAGTTATGACCTGGGATATATAGAATTCCCTGTTCGTTAGTAGGTACATCCACCAATAGGGCACTGCTTTCGTCAGGCTAATATGTTCGGTGATGATTGAAATAATTTTGCAGCTCCGGAGTTCCAAGGAAATGAGCCATTATCGCTCGAGACATTAAAAATGGCCGAAACAGTAATGAGTACTGCTATCGTCACAGTACATTAACCGTTGGAATAATGAGCCCTCTGATCGCTTAAGTTCGACATGAACTGGAGAATAATCAATGCAGAGCACTGTTATTGCTAGAGACATTTACAATTGACAGTACGATACATATTACATTCATCAACGGATCACTGTAGCCGTTCGTTCCACCTGTTCAGTGGTTATGTAGAGTATATAGCAATTCTAGAAAGAGAAAGGACATATCCGTTATAGCTCGAGGTATTAGCATTTGACATAACACTACTGTGTGCAGCCTTCGTTACAAAATTGCTGTCGTCGGATTAATCAATTTACTTATGATCTAAATTTCACAGTAGCTCCAGAATAATCAATGAATGCGTCAGGTATGGCGAGAGGTATTTGCAATTCCCAGTGCTATATTTGCTGTATAAACGTGTACAGTACTCTAGACGTTGTATTAGTCTTTCCAGTGACGATTTAAGTTTACATGTATTTCTAGAGTAATCAATGCATGCATAAGTCACGGTTAGATTTATTCACTATTCCCAACAGTTTATCTGGTACATCTACCAATACAGTAATGTGTCCGTTGGATTAGGCTGTTCAGTGATGATTTATGTACTTTAGCGACTCCAGAGTGACGGAGGACTGGCGAATTGTAGCTCGAGACGTTACCAATAGACAAAACGGTATTGAAAACAGCCTCTGTCACAGTACTTCAGCCGTTGGTATAATGTGTCCACTTATAACATATGTTTAACAGCAGCTCTAGTGTAATCATTGTATAGTACGGTTATGGTTACAGATATATACTATTGACAGTACGAAACCTAGTACATCCATGGACAGGGAAATGAAGCCGCAGAAAAAAACCTGTTGAATGATGATGTAGGTCCTATTGCAACTCTAGAACGAAAAAAGACATATCTGTTACAGTACGAGTTATTAGCAACAGCCATAGCAGTACTGAGTGCATCCACCATCACAATAATGCACACGTTTGATTAATCTATTCTGCGATGGTATAAGTTCCATTACAATTCTAGAATGCCAAAGGAATTTCGCATTACCGCTCGAGATATTCACAATTGACGAAACAGTACTTAGTACAGCCACCTTCACTATACATCAGCCGTTGTACTAACTAGTACGCTGATGAATTGTATTTAACAGCAATTCGAGAATAACCAATGAATGGCATGGTTTTGACCAGCGATATTAATGACTGCACGTGCACTTGCTGGCACATCCATAAAGATAGCGCTGTTGCCGTTTTATTGACCTGTTCAGTGATGATTTAAGTTCTATAACATTTCTAGAGTCGGAAAGGGCTAACCCATTCACTCACGAAAAAATGACAATTGACGAAGCTGCAGTGGGTATAGCCAAGGTCACAGTGCTTTACCCGTCGGAATAATATGTTCACTGATAACTATATTTTAACAGCAATCCTAGAATAATCAACATATTGCTCGGTTGCGTCTACAGATGTTTACAATTGACGCTACGGTACTTTGTACTTCCACCAACAGAGCACTGTAGCCGTTGAAAAAGCCTGTTCAATGATGATGTAAACCTCGCCGTAGTTCCAGAATAATCAGGGTATACATCTGCTTCGGCAGTAGATATTTACGTATCCCAGAACGGTAGTTAATACATCTACCAATATACCATCGTAGCCGTTGGAATGATCTAGACAATGACGCTTCGAATAGCACAGCTGCTCTAGAATTTTCGATAAATCCATCTGTTATGGATAGAGAAATTTGCAATTGCCAGTACGGTAGTTGGTGGAGCCACCAATAGAGCACTGTAGCCGTTGGATTAGACACTTTAGTGCCGATTTAATTATGCTTCAATTGTAGAATGACAGAGTAGTAACACATTACCACTCGATACATTAACAACGGACGAAATAGTACTGAGCACATCAATAGTCACAGTACTTTAGCCGCCGTACTTAATTGTTCACTGCTAATTTTAGTTTAACAGATACTCTGGAGTGATCAGTTAATAGTACCGTTACGACTGGAGACATTAAGATTTGACAGTACTCTAACTAGTACATCCGTCAACAGTGCACTGCAGCCGTTGAATTAGTCTGCTGAAAGGTGAACTTTATTCCACAGCATATCTAGTGTAATCTATTCATATATCAGGTATGCATAGGTTTATTAACAATTCTCAGTACCGTAGTTGGTACATCCACTATTAGGTCGCTGCAGCCGTTCGATTTACCTGTTCAGTGACGATTAATATAATTTTGCAATAGTAGAATGACGAAAGTTTGCCCATTATCGATGGAGACATTAGCAAATGACGAAACCCAACTTCGTACAGGCATCGTCACGGTACTTTAGACGTTGGTTTAATTTGTTCGCCTATAACATAAGTTTAACAGCAACTCTAGAATAATCTTTTCATAGTACGTTTATGGCTGCATGTATTTACAATTGATTCCTCGGTATTTAGTACATCCACGAAAAGAGCACTGCAACCGTTGTATCAGATTGTTTAGTGATGAACTACGTTCTTCTGCAATTCCACAATGGTAAAGGACTGACCCACTATCGCTCGCGACGTTAAAGATTGACGCAAAGTACTGCGTGCAACCATCATATCGGTACACTAGCCTTTGGAAAAATTTGCTCACTTACAATTTATGTTTTGCGGCAATATCCAGAATAATCAATGTATAGTACGGTTATGGTTAGAGGTATTTACACTTGACAGCACGACACTTAGTACATCCATGAACAGAGCAATGAAGCCGTAGAAAAAACCTGTTCAGTGATCATGTAGATTCTATTGCAACTTCAGGATGACAAGGGAAAGGTCCGTTAGAGTTCGACATATTAACAATGGACATAACAGTATTGTGTACAGCCATCATAACAGTACTGCAGTCATTGGATTAATCAATTCCCTTTCCGCTTAAATTGGCAGTACTCCAAGGATAATCTACGTATGCATCTGTTAAGGATAGGGACATTTACAATTCCAAGGACGGTAGTTGGTACATCCGCCAATGGAGCACAGTAGCAGTGGAATTAACCTACTCCGTGATGATTTAAATTGCAAATTAAATTTAGGGTGGTCAATGTGCTCTACGGTTGTGGTTAAACGTATTTACAATTGACAGTATAGTACTTAGTACATCTATCACAGTAGCACTGTAGCCGTTGCGTTAACCAGTTCATTGAAGATGTTCGATTATATATGAATTCTAGAATGACATAAGCGTTCATAACAATAGAGCAGCAGTTGGATAATTTTGTTCATAGGTGATGTGAATTCTGAAGCAATTGTAGAATAATCCATTCACAGTACAGGTAGGTCTATAGATATTAACAACTGAGAGTACGGTACGTGGTACATCTACCAACCGAACGTTTTTGCCGTCCTGTTTTTCCGTTCACTCATTATTTACTTTCAACAAAAATTATAGAATGAGAGTAGATTCATCCGTTATCACTCGAGATGCAAATAATTGAACACTCAGTACGGATTACGGCCATCATCACAGTAACGTGTTCGTTGGATTGTATTGTTAGTTGGCGATGTAAGTTCCATTGCCATTCCGGAATAATCAATGTATAGTACGCTTATGTCTAAAGATACTTGCAATTGACAAAACGGTTCTTAGTACCTCCACCAGCAGCGCGTGGTAGCCCTCCCGTCCACCTGTCCAATGATGATTTGGATTATGTAGCATTTCAGGAATTATGCGTCACAGATCCATTATATCGTCAGGAATTAGCAATCGACGTAGCAGGACTCAGTACAGCCATCATCGCAGTAAAGTAGGCGTCGGGTTAATTTGCCCACTGATGATGTAAGTTCTACAGCAATTCTAGCATGTTCAATATATAGCACTGACATGGGTGGGGGAATTTACAACTCACATTACGGCACATAGTACATCAAGCAGCAGAGCACTGTAGCCATTGGATTAATGTGTCCACTGACGGATTATGTTCCTCAGTAGATCTAGTATAATCAACGTGTACATCATTTACGGTAACAGATATTCACTATTGTCTATGTGGTAGCTAGTACATCCTCCAAGAGGAGACGGTAGCCATGAATTTATCAGAGCAGTGATTATTTAAATTCCAAAGTGTGTCGAAAATAACCAATGTACGGTACGGTTATGGGTACAGACATTTACAATCGCCTGTACGATACTTAGCACATGCATCAGCAGGGAACGTATTCGTTGGATTGGTCTGTCCAATCATGATATATATTCTACAGCAATTCTGGAATTCAAAAGGTTGAACAATTAGCACTCGATGTATCAGCAATTTACAACACAGTAATAAGTAGAGCTACCATCACAGTACTGCAGGCGGTGTATTAATCTGTTCAGTGACGATTTATGTTCCTCAGTAGTTCTGGAATAACCTTTGTATACATTTGACAATGTGTGTCAACAATTGCTAGTACGGTATTTCGTACATCCACCAATAGAGCACTGCAGCCGTTGGATTAATCTGCCCAGTGATGACTTAAGTGCCAAAGCAAGTCAAGGGTGGTCAATGTATATTGCGGTTATGACTAGAGATTCTCCCAATTGACGGTACGGTCCTTAGTATATTCATCGTCAGATCCCTGTGGCCGGTGCATCTATCTTTTCAACGACGATATACGTTCCATAGCCATTCTAGAGTGGTAAAAGGCTGACCCATTATCGTTCGGGATACTAAGAATCGACACATTCAGTTATGAGTACAGCCATCAGCACAGTGCTGCAGAATTTGGACTAATTTGGTCACTGATGGCTTAAGTGCCACAGTAGTTCCAGATTAATTAATGTATACATCAGTTACGTCTAGAGGTATTTACAATTTCCAGTAAGGCAGTTGGTACACCCACCTGCAGTGCACTTTAGATGTTGGACTAATCTGTTCTGCGATAATTTAGATTCCAAAGCGAGTCTAGAGTAGTCATTGCATAGAACATTTATTGATAAAGGTATTTTCAAACGACAGGACGGTTCTTAATGCAATCATCAACAGAGCACTGTAACCGTTGGATTGATCTGTAAAATGACGATTTAGATTCTATGACAATTCTAGAGTGACATGAGACAGATCCACTACCGCAAGATTTATTGACAACCGACGAAACAGTACTGAGTACAGGCATCATAACGGTATAGCAGACGTTGGATTAGTTTTTCCACTGGCGATGTAAATTACGAAGCAGGTCTTCGGTAATGAATGTTTGGTACGGGTATGGCTTGTGATATTTACATTCCCCGTTCGGTACATGGTACTTCCATCAGCAGGGCGCTCTATCTGTTGTATTGGTTGATTCAGTGACGATTTAGATTCTATAGCCATTCTAGGGAGACAATGGGCGGATCCGTTATAGCTCGAGATATTAACAACTGACAAAACAGTACCGAGTATAGCCATCGGCACTGTGATGCGGCATGCAGCTTATGATATAAATTCCACAGTAGATCTAGAATAATCAATGCGCACTTCAGTTATGGAACATATATTCACAATTCCCGGTACGGTAGCTAGTACATACTCCAAGAGGACACTCCAGCCGTGGTATTCATCAGATCATTGTTTATTTGAATTCCAATGTGTGTCACAAACATTTACAATTGTCAGTACGGTACTTAGTACATGCATCAGGGAACTCTATGCATTGCATTGAACTGTTCAATCATGGTATATATTCTACAGCTTCCCAGGAGTGACAAAAGTGGGAACCATTACCGCTCGACATATTAGTAACTCACAACAGAGGAGTAAGTAGATCTATCATCACAGTACAGCAGCCGGTGTATTAATCTGTTCAGTGACGATTTAAGTTCATCAGTAGTTCTGGAATATCTTTGTATACATCTGAAAAGAGATGTCAACAATTCCTAGTATGGTATTTCGTACGTCCACCAATAGACCACTGCAGCCGTTGGATTAAACTATCCAATAATGCTATATATTCAACAACAACGGTAGAATGATGTACGGCAGAAATATTATCGCTTGAGATATTAGCAATTGACAACAAACTACAGAGTAGTGATATTATCACAGTACTGCATCCCTTGGTTTACATCGTACCCAGATAGAATTCAATAGCAATTCTAGAGTGACAAGGTGGAGATCCATTAACACTCTAGATATTAACATTAGACAACACAGTACCGAGTACAGTAATCGTCATGGTTCTGTAGCCGTCTAACCATATTGTTCACTGATGATGTGAATTCCAAAGCAATTCTATATTAAACAATATATAGTACGTTCATGGCAAGGGATATTTACAACTTGCAGTGCGATACTCAGTACATCCACCAAAAGAGGACTGTAGCCGATGGAATATTCTGTTCATTGAAGATTTAGATTTTATAGCAAACCTACAATGACTACTTACATATCCGTCGTATCTCCTGGTATTAACAACTGTCGTGGCAGGATTGAGTACAGCCATCGTTACAGTAACGTGGGTATTGGATTAATTTGTTCTACTCTGATGATGCATGCTCTACAGCATTTTTTTATAGTGAATGTATAGTTCGAATATGTCTAGAGCCATTTAAAATTGAGAATTTGTTACTTAAGACATACGCAAACCAAGCATTGTAGCCGTCGAATTTGTCTGTTCAATGTTGACATAGATTTTATAGCAATTCTAGAGTAACGACCTGCATGTCGATGACCGCTCGAAAATTAACAAATGGCAACACCGTACTGAGTTCAGTCGCCACAACAGTACTGTAGCAGTTGGAATAATTTGTTCATTGGTGGTTTAAATTCCACAGGCAATGTAGAATAATCATTGTGATGTACGGTTATGGTTAGATATATCGGCAGCTAACATTGCGGTACCTAGTGAGTACACCAAGAGAGCACTGTTTCCTTCGGTATGTGTTCACTTACGCTCTATATTCTACAGCAATTCTAGAATGGAAGGGGGCATATGCCTTATCCCACTAGATATAAACGATAGTGAACCCAGTGCTGATGGCAGTCATCGTCATAGTGCGGTAGCTGTTGGATTCCTTTCCTCGCTGATGACATGAATTCCAAAGCAATTTTAGAACAACCTATGGGTGGAACGGTTATAGCTTGTGATGTCTACAGCTGGCAGTACGGTACATTGTGCATCCACCAACAGACTACTGTTGCCGTTAAATTAATCTGCTCACTGATGATATATGTTCTACAGCAATTCCAGAATGCAGAAGGACCGATTCATTATACCTCGAGACATAAATAATTGCCAACAATGTTCCGAGTACAGCTATCATCACATTGCTGCAGTCTCCGGATTATATGGTCGCACATTATATAAATTCCAAAGTAACTCTGGAATGACCTTGTATAGTACGGTCATGGTCAGTGATATTTACGATAGATAATACGATACATAGTATACCTACGAGCGGAGCAGTGCTGCAGCTACATTATTACGCTCACTAATGATATATTTTCTGCAGTAACTCAAGAATGAGAAATGCAGGTCCATTATCTCTGGGCATATTTGCAATTGAAGACACAGTAGTGAGTACAGCCATCAGCACATTACTGTGGACGTTGAATTACTTTGTTCACTCATGATGTAAATTCCCAATCAATCCTGGAATGAACTTTGTATACTAAGGTTATGGCTAGTGGTATTTACAATTGACAGTGCCGTACAGAGTACATCCATCGAGAGAGCACATTTCTCGAAAGATTAATCTGACAAATGATGATTTAGGTTCTGTGGCAATTCTAGAATGACAAAATACAGGTACCTTACCTCATGTGGCATTATCAGTTAACATAGCAGGGCTGAGTACAGGCATCATTATATTACAGCGCCTGATAGATTAACTTCTTCAATGATGAATTAACTTCTACCCCAATTCTAGAATAAATAAATGTATAGTACAGTTATGCCTCGAGATATTGACAATTGAAGTCACAGTACCGCGTGCAGGCATCATAGCCGTACTCCAGCTGTTGAATCGCTTTGATCGCATATGGATTAAGTTCTAAAGCAAATCTAGAATGACAAAACTCAGGTACATTATCAATTGAGAACACAGTGCTGAGTACTGTAATGATCTCAGTACTGTAGACGTAGGATCACTTGTGCAGCACGTTACATAGTACATCTATCAACGGGGCACTGTAGCCGTTGTATTAAACCTGTTCAATGATGATGTAGATTGTACAGCAATTCTGGAGTGACAAAAGACAGTTCCGTTCAATGTTGATGCATTTCGAATTGACATAACATGACTGCGTACAGACAACGTAACATTACTGTAACATTTGGATTACTCTATTCGGCGATGATATAAATTGCACAGTAATTTTAGAATAACCAACGTATATATCAGTTATGGCTAGAGGTGTTCAGAACACCCAAGGCGGTAGCTGGTACATCCACCGGTAGAGTGCTATAGCCGCTGGATCATTGTGTTTAGTGATGATATACGTTATATTGGACTTCTAGAGCGAAAAGGCAGTGACCCATTATCTCTCGAGATATTAAAATTTGATGAAACAGTACTGGGTACAGCCATTATCTACATACCTTTGCAGTTGGTGTCATTTTTTCACAGATATTATGAGTTTAATGGCAATTGTGGTGTAATCAATGCAACTTACCGCTGTGTCCTGAGACATTTGCAACTGGCAGTACGGTAATTAGCACATCCTGAAATACGGCACGGCTGCCGTTGGATAAATCTGTCCACTGATGTCTTCAACAGAATAGCTAGTTTAGAACGATCCAGCAACAGATACAGCAACAGAGGTTAGAGACTTTGACGTATGCCAATTCAGTACTGACAATAGCCATTAAAATAGCAGTGCAGACGTTTGACTAATCTGTCCAACAAAGACTCATATTCTACAGCAACTCGAGAGTAATCAATGTATAGAGCAGTAATGGATAGAGATACTAGCAATTGACATTCCGATACATAGTATATCCAACAACAGACCACTACTACCGTTGGAGTGTCCTGTTCACTGATTACGAAGATTGGATAGCAATCGTAGAACGACAAGAGGCACATCCATTGTACGTCGTGATACTAGCTAATGATAACACAGCTATGATTACACCCATCATCAGATTACTGCAGCCACTCGTTCATCTGGACAGTGATGACATACATTACGTGCCAATTCTAGAATGATCAAAGTATATACCAGCTATGGCTAGAGATGATTACATTTGGCACTTTGCTACGCAGAACGTAAAGCAACAGTGAGCTGTTGCCGTTGGAATAGTCGGCTGACTAACGATTTGACCACTACAGCAACAACAGAAGTATCAACGGATACATCAGATATCTTAAGTGGTAGTGAGGAGTGACAATACAGCCTTGAGTGTGTCCATGTACACAATGCTGTAGCCATTTAATGATTCTGTTCGCTCATCATCCATCTTCATCAGCAGCTTTAGAATGACCAATGGAGAGAACAATTTTTGCTGGAGACATTGACATATGTCAGAACAGAACTGAGTACAGCCATCATCACAGTACTGTAGCCGATTTATTAATTCTTTCACAGATGATTTCAATGTTACTGCTATCATAGAGTGACACGGATATATACATTATCGCTCCTGATTTTAGCATATGACAACACAGTGCTGTGTTTGGCCGTCATCACGGTACTGTAGCCTTTGGATTAACCAGTTCATTGATGACTTATACTTCATAGCAATTCGACAAAACTAATAACGTATCCATTATATCTCCGGGCATTAACTACTTACGTAGCCGGACTGAGCACATTAATCATCGCAGTAACGTTGGCGTTGGAATAATTTGTTGTCTGGCGATGTAGCATCTACAGCAATTCTAGAGTTGTTAATGTATAGTACGGACATGGCTAGAGATATTTACAATTGAGGGTACGGTACTTAGTGCATACAATAACAGAGCACTGCAGCCGTTTCATTAGTCAGTTCAATGGTGATTTATGTATTACTACAACTGCAGAATGACAAATGAGATACCCATTATACCTCGAGGCTTTAACAATTGACAAAGCGGTGCTCAGGGCAGCCATCATAGCTTTACTGCAGCCGCAGGATTAATTCGTTCACTGAAGATCTATATGCCACAGCAATTCCGGAATAATCGATGCATAGCATTGGCATGTCTAGTGATATCAACGCTTGACAGCACGGAACTTAGTACATCTGCATACAGAGCACTGTTGCCGTTGGAATAATATGTTCGGTGATGATCATTGTCCTATGGCAATTCATGAATGAAAAAAGACATATCCATTGTCCATAGAGATATAATCGATTGACAACACAGTACTGAGTACAGCTATCATAACATTCCAGTATTCGTTGGATCAATCTTTTCGATGGTCATTGAGCTTCGACTGGCATTCTGGAGCAATCAATGTGCAGTACGCTTGTGGCTAGAGATATTTGCAGCTGACATAACGGTACTTAGTTCCTCCAACTGCACAGCATTGCAGCCATTGGATTAACCTATTTAATGATGGTTCAGTTATAATTGCAAATCTAGAATGAAAACGGTCATATATATAACCGACGGAGGCATTAACGTTCGGCAACACAGTACTGTGTTCGGCCATTATCACATTACTGCTACAGCGTGATTACTTTGTTCACTCGTGTTGTACATACAAAAGCAAATCAAGGATAATCACCGTATGGAACTGTTATGGCTATAGATATATACTGTTCAGAGTACGGTACGAAGTACATATCAATTGCAGAGTACTGCAGCCGTTGCACTATCCACTCCAATGGTGCTTTAGATTCTGTAGGAGTTCTAGAATAACAAACTACATATCCATCATGTCGCCAGTCGTTAACAATTGAAGTAGCAGGACTGGGTTCATCCGTCATGGCAATAACGTAGCAATTCTAGAAGAAACATGGTATAGTACGGATATGTCTAGAGAAATGTACAATTGACAGTGCATCACTTAGTACATCCAGCAACATATCACATTCTTCGCTGGAACAGTCTGTTCCCCTATGATATAAATATTCTATCAAATCAAGCATGACAAAATACAGATCCATTGTCACTCGAGAAATTAACAATTGACAACACATTACTGTGCACATCCATCATCACAGTACTGAATCCGTTGTACTACTTTGTTCGCTAAAGATGTAAATTGCAGAGAAATTCTAGAACACTGAATGTATATTAACGTTATGGCTAGAGATATTCACACCTGACAGAACGGTACTTCGTACATCAACCAATGGAGCCTTGCAACCGATCGATTAATCTGTTCAATGATGGTTTAGATTCTGCAGCGGCTCTGGAATGACAAAAGTCAGATCCATTATGCCCGGAGAAGTTAACAATTGACAAAACAGAATTGAGTAAAGCAACCTTCGCAGTACTTTATCCGTTCGATAACTCTGCTCACGGAAGGTTTAAATTCTATTGCAATTCTGGTGTAACCAACACATTGTACGGTTATTGCTACAGACATTTACAACTTACAGTACGTACGTAGTACATACGCCAACAAAGAAATGTAGCCTTTGTGTTAACCTATTTGTTGATGATCTACATTCTACAGCAATTCTGTAATGAAGAGGAGGGATCCATTGCACCTCGAGACATAAACAATTGACAACGCAATACTGGGTACAGCCATAATCACAGTATCGTAGCTGTGGCACAACTTTGCTCACAGGTGACGTAAGTTGCAAGCAATTCCAGATTATGCAATAGATGGTACGGTCGTGTCTAGAAAAATTTACAATTGACAGTACGGTACTAATTACATTCATCAACTGACTACTGTAGCAGTTGGATTGGTGTATTCAATGATATTTTAGGTTCTATTGCAATTCTAGGCTGACAAAAGGCAAATTCATTACCGCTCAAGGCATTAACAATTGACATAACGCTACTGAGTACAGCGATCATCACATCATTGCAGCCGCTGTATTAATTGCTTGACGGATGGTTAATGTTCCACAGTAGTTCTAGGATAATAAATGTATCCATCAGATATGGCTAGCGATATTTATATTTCACAGTACCGTATATGGTATATCCGTCAACAGAGCACTGTGGCCTTTGTGTTAACCAGTTCAATGGTGATTTAGACTCTATAGCAATTCATGAATGACAAAAGTCTGACCCGTTATTGCTCGAGATATTGACCACCAACAGCTTTTGCCAAGTTGTGAAGCGACCCTTGAATGACAAAGGACAGACTTCTCATAGCACTAGATAATAACAATTGACATAAAAGTACTGATTACAACGATCATCACATTACTGGAGCCACTGGAGCAATCTGTACACTGTTTACTTAACATCCACGGTAGTTCTAGAGTAATCAATTTATACATCAGTTATGGCTAGAGTCATTAGCATCTCCCGATACCATAGTTGGTACATTCAACAAGAGAGCACTGTAACCATTGGATTAGTCTGTTCAGTGATTATTGAGATAATAATGAAAATATGGAACGACGAAGAACTGACCAAATATTTAGTATTGTCGAAAGAGTACTGAGTACAGCCATAATAGCAATTATGAGACAGCTTGATTAATATGCTCACTGGTGACGTAAATTTCTCTGAGTGTCCAGAAAAGTCAATGTATAGTACGGTTATGGTTAGAGATATTTAGAAATGTAAGTACCGTTCCTAGCACACCCGTCAACAGTGCACTGTAGCCGTAGGATTCATCTATACAGTGATGACTTATTTTCGATATCAATATAAGAATGACAAAGGACAGAACCAGCATCGCACGAGACATAAATAATCGACATGACGGGACATCGTGCAGCATTCATCACAATTCTGCAGGCGTTCGATTAATTTGATCAGTGATGGTATTAGTTCCACAGTTGTTATTGGATAATCAATGTATGCCGCAGTTCTTGCAAGAGTTGTTTACATCTCCCGGTACGATAGTTGGTACATTCACGAATAGAGCACTGTAGCGGTTGGATTAATCTGTTCAGAGATTATTTGCATTCTATTACATTTCTAGAATGACAGATGACTGGCACGTTATCTCCTTTGTCATTCAAAATGGACGAAACTGCACCAAGTACAACCATCGTCACAACACTTTAGCGATTGCAATAATTAGTACCCTGAGAATTTGTCTTTACTGTAATTCGGAAATGATCAATGTATTGTACTGTTATGGCTAATGGAATTTGCAGCAGGCAGTACGTTTCTCAGTATGTCGTTCAGCAGAGCACTGTAGCCGTTGCATTGATCTGGCATCTGATGACATATGTTCCACGTTATTTCTAGAATTATCGACGTACAGATCAGTTATGGATGGAGACGTTTACAATTCCCAGTACTGTAGTTGATACATTCACTGATATAGCATTGCAGCCGTTGGATTTATCTCGTCTGTGATGGTTAATATCATATTGTTGTTCTAGAATGACGAGGGACTGACTCAATATTGCTCGAGGTATTAATTATTGGCGAAACACTACTGAGTAGAACCTACATCACGGTACTTTAACCGTTGGACTAACTTTCTTTACTAATAATATATGTTTAACAGCATTTCTGGAATTGTCAATGTATAGCACGGTTATGGCTCCTGATGATTACGTTTTACAGTACGGTACTTAGCACGTCCATCAGCAGATCACTGTAGCTGTTGGGTTAACACATTCATTGAGGATGCTTGATCCTAATGCAATTCTTGAATGACAATGGGCCGACCCAGCACAGCTCGAGACATTAATGGAAGGAGAGACAGCAGTCAGGACACAAATAATCACAATGCTTTAGACGTTGGACTAATGAGACGACTAGTTATTTGATTTGAACGGCAAATCTAGAATAATCAACAAGCAGTACAGTCATTTCTAGAGATATTTGCAGTTGAATGTTCGGATCTCAGTACATACACCAATAGAGCACTGTAGACGTTGGATTGACCTTTTCGGTGATTATTTATATACAATTGCATTTCTAGAATTACGGAGGACTGACCCATTATCGCCCGAGGTATTAACAATTCTCGAAGCAGTACCCAGTACAGCCATTATCACAATACCTTAGCCTTTGGTATAATAAGTAGAATGATAATATATGTTTAACAGCAATTATAGAATTATCAACATATAGTACCGTTCTGGCAAAAGATATTTACAGTTAACGGTACCGTACTTAGTATATCCAGCAGGAGACCACTGTAGCCGATGAATTTAGCTGTTTAATGGTAATGTAGTGTCAATAGCAATTCTAGAATAACAAAAGGTAGTTGCGCTATTTCTCGATATATTAACAATCAACGTAATATTACTGAGTACAGCCATCATCACAGAACCACTTCGGCTGGATTAATCTGCTCAGCGATGATTCAAATTCCTCAGCAGTTCGAGAATAATCTGTGCATACGTCAGTTATGGCTACAAATGTTAGCAATTCCAAGGACGGTAGTTAGTTAATCAATCAACAGGTCGCTGTAGTTGTTGGATTACGCTGTTCAGTGACTATTTACGGTACATTGCATATCTAGAATTGCAAAGAACAGATCCATTATCGCTCTAGATATTAAGAAGTGGCGAAACAGTCCTGATTACATCTTTCATCACAGTACTATTGCCGTTGTATCAATTTGTTCACCTGTGATGTAAATTCCAAACCAAGTCTATGGTAATCAATGTTGCGGTAGTTGTTACAGAGATTCTTGTGTATATATGTGAGAACGAAGCGCATATTATGTAAGGACATCTATAAACCATGAGAGGACAGCGCAATTAAAAGCGGTAATTGAGGAGTGTCGCAAACGACCATTACATGTAAATAAAGGAATCGTAGGAGATATAAGAGGAAAATGTCTGTCATTATGGATGGGTAGTACTGGGGAAATTGTGTGCGAACCACGTCTGCAAGAAAAAGCACGTAAATTGCGCATCCGCGACATAATGCTATATGGACAAAACGTACTGCAGAACTATGGCATACAGATTTGATACATCAAACCAAACCGTCGTTATATGGAAGGAAAAATTACATATTAAGTATCGTCGGTGATTATTCGATAATGCTGTTCAAACAACTTCGGAGGGATATAAATGAAGCTACTCAAGAATTAAAAAGAATAATAAAATTAATGGAAGGTCAAACGGAACTTCGTCTGAAGCGTATTATGACAGAAAACGTAGGGGATAATTTAGGAAAACAATTAAGGGGCTGGCTTGATTCAAATGAATATTTCACGAATTGAGCTCTACCATGGCATCTGATTCTAACGGAATTGTAGACTGAACGAACAGGGTGATCATAGAAAAAACCAGTACGATATTGGCAGATTCAAAATTAATTCGAATTTTTTGTGTAGAAGGAGAGAACAGAGCGGTAAAGAAACGAAATCGGAATAAATCGCGCGAACATGATAAACACCATACGAGATTTGGCACAAAAAACTGCCTAACATAAAGTATATGCGACGGTGTGTGTCTATAGCGTATTTAATACGTAAAGGAGAACGTAAGGAGAAATTTGAAGCAAAGATATTAAAAGGAATATTTGTGGGATAAAACGGAAATAATACATACCGGATATACCTACCAGAAGGAGGACATATAATGTGCAACTGTGTCGTATGATTTGATGAAGAAAGGAACGGATATGACGTGCTTCGGCACAAACAAGGTAATTGTGAATATAATGAAAACCTAATTCCTCTTAATTCTAATGTAGAAAAAGGTGAACGCGTCAACGAGGCTCCTCAAGGTAACATTGAAGGCGAAAGGCAATTAAGAATTGGAATGAATGACGGGGAACGTGACACTGACGGAGAAGGCAGCAATTGCCGTGGTACAAGGATTGAAATTGACAACGATGAAGGTACAAAGGTAGAGCGAAATAAAGAAATTGAAGGTATGACTATTGAACAAGTAGATCCGACTACCAGAAAGGAGGAAAGAAGACCGACGAGGACGTCGAAGGAAACTATTAGAGCAAAAGTATTTCTGAGAGAACGTGAGGAAGCAGAATTGGACGAATAATGTGTCGCAAGAAGATCTTCCTGGATTAAAAATGAAAAAGCAATATGTAGTGTGGATGAAAAAGCGCCCACTGCGATAACAGTGGCATGACAATGTCCAGAATGTGATTAATGGAGAGAAGCAGTTAAAATTGAAATAGAATCATTACAGAAACTTCATGTGTGGCATGTAGCGGTTTGACCGAAAGTTAAAGGTGTGATTATGTGTAAGCGGATCTTTAACATAAAAGAAGGATTATGAAACTTTAGAAAGGGGATACAAGGCTTGACTAGTGGCATTAGGTTGTGTTCAAATACCTGGATTGGGTTACGAAGAGACTTTCTCACAGGCAATTAGAATGGAGGCATTGCGATTGTCATTCAGCGTATGTGCAGAAAATAAAATAAAAATCAAGAGATATGACGTGAAAACTGCATTTTTGCATGGAATTTTGGACGAAGAATTGTACATGAAGGCGACTGGTGGTTTTAAAAAGAAAAAGGGACAAGTCTGTAAATTGAAGGGGAGTATCTATATGCTGAAACAATCATGTAAGTGCTGGAATAAACATTTAACTGATACTTTGTTGCAGATTGGTTTAAAACAGTGTGTGCATGATCCATTTCTGATCTTTATAAAAGAAGGAAACACTTTTCTATACTATGGCATACACGTGGGCGATATGACCGTAGTTCGTAGTGAAGATATATCTGAGGAGAAATATATTAACGTATTAAAAAATCATATCGAATTAAAGTACCTTTGCGTAAGCAAACAAATATTGGGCGTAGAATTAAATCACAAACATCAAAAATTAATCTTTAGGGAATAAAGTTGTGTGAAACGTTTATTGAGTGCATATGGAGTTAGTTATTGTAATGCGGAAAGTACGGTTATCGATGCGAATCAAAAATTGTGTGATGATAACGGCACCCGGATATGCGATGAAAGAAGTTAGCAAGAACTGCCAGGAAGATTAATGTACATAAACGTACCAACGAGACGCGATATTTCCTTAGCACTAAGCTGCTCATCGCAATTTAGCCAAAATCCAAGAACATTACTCATGAACGCATTGAAGAGCGACCTCCGATATCTGAAAGGGGCAACAAATGATCAAATCGAATATGGGAACTCAAACCGGAAGGAAGGATTAAATTGTAACACAGATACTTCATGGACGGCACAACGGGTGCCAAGCCATGCAGTGCTATTTTGTGCTTACTGAAATGGAGAACTGGTCCATTCGAAAAGTAAAAAGAAACAGACAGTTGAACCCTCTTCCATTGAAAGTGAATTGGAGGCTATGATGGAAGGATTAAAGGAAATTTCGTGGATAAGTGCGTTGTTGAAAGAGATTGTAGTGCCGTGCGAATGCAAACAATTAAAATGCGGTAATTGAAATGCGATTAAATTGGCGAACGTAGGTAACTTTAAAACTTGGGCCAGATTATTAGATTGGAAATGTCATTATATTGAAGAAATTTTATCCCGTTATGCAGTGAGAGTGACACATGTGGCCAAAGAAAGTATGCAAGAAGATTGCATGGCTATAGCCTTGAGTGGACCAAATATATTAAAGTATATAAAACGCTTTATTTGTATAAAAACCAGTGAAAACTTGGGGCGAGATTGTGGTCGTGGTTACATAGATTTCTGGCTATACATTTGTTGGGATGGTTGGAGCAGGTATGCGTCGGATGTTAATGTGTAATAGATTCAGGTTACGATTGTGGTAGTAGTTGACATAGTATAATTGGTTTAAGTGAGAAGAATGATTGTGTGGAAAAATATATGTATGTGACGAGTATGACTGGGAGTCGCGAAATATTATGAGTGCTCGTTGGGCAGTCAACAGAAGAAGACGTTGTGAGTAAGAGGGGCGTGTATAAATTATACAGTAGAGAGGAGCGAGTCAATTTATACTAACTAAGTAATATTTTGTGTCATCTCACAGAACGTTTATATATACCTTGTTATAATTTCATCCACCACTAACACATGTATAGTACGGTAGTGGCTGGAGAAATTTACAGCTGACAATGCGGTTCCCAGTACATCCATCAACAGGGCAACATAGCCGTTGGACTAACCTATTAAACGCTTATATAGATACCATAGATCCTCTAGAGTGAGAAAAGGGAGGTACGTTACAACTCGTGGTACTAACAACTGAGATAACGGTACTGTGTCCAGTCATTATCACTGTTATAAAGCCAACGTATTAATCTACTCAATGAACGTATGTATTCCACAGTAGTTCTAGAATAGCCAACGTATAAATCAGTTACGGGTAGAGATGTTTACAACTCCCATTACGGTAGTTGGTACATTCACCAATAAAGCACTCTTGCAAATGGATTTTCCTGTTCATTGATGATTGAAATTCTACCGCAAATCTCAAATGACAGTGGGCGGACGCATTGTCCCACGAGACAACCGCAATTGGCGAAGCATTACTGAGTACAGCAACCGTAACAGTACTGTAGCCGTTTGATTAATTTGTTCACTCATGATGTAAATTGCAATGCAAGGCTAGAGTAACTAATGCACTGTACGGCTATGCCAGGAGGCATTTGCAATTGATAGCAAGTACAGTTCCTTGCAAATCCATCAAGAGGGCACTGTAGCCGCTGTACTACCTTGTTCAATGTTGATGTAGAATATATAGCCATTCTAAAATGACAGAAGGGAGGTCCGTTATTGCTCGAGATATTAAGAATTGACATAAAAGTGCAGAGTACAGACATCAATACATTGCTGCAGCCGTTGCATTAATTTGTTCACTGACGACTTAAATTCCCTTGTAGTTCTAGAATAACCAATTTATACCTCATTTATGGGTAGAGATAATTACAACTCCTATCAAGGCAGTTGATACGTCCACCAATAGGCCACTGTAGCCATTACATTGATATGTTTTGTGATGATTTACATTCTATTCCAATCATAGAGTGAAAAATGTCGGACGCATTATCCCTCGAGCGACAGACAATTGACGAAACAGTATCACGATGAGCCATCGCGACAGTACTGTAGACGTTGGTCTAATCAGCTCACTGATTATGTGGATCCCAAAGGTGTTCTAGAGAAATAAATGGATAACGTGATTACGGCATCTGATATCCACAACTGAGAGTACGGTTCCTAGAACCTCCATCGAAAGAGTATCCTATCCATTGGATTTATCCGTTCGATGACAACTTAGATGCGACAGCAGTCCTAGAATTACAGTAGATAGATCTGTTTTAACTAAAGGTATTAACAATTGAGATAACATTACTGAGGATAGCCATCAGCGCCTTGCTGCAGCAGTTGGACTGATTTGCTTCCTGATGATTTAAATTCCGCAGTAGTGCTAGAATACCCATTGTATACATCATATATGGCTGCTGATATTTACAATTTCCATTATCGTAGTTGGTACATTCGTGGGTAAAGTACTGTAGACGTTGCATTAGTCAGATCTGTGAAGGATTCTATTCAAGACCAAGATTTGGGATGTCGATGTATAACACGGTTGCGTCTAAGTGTACACACAATTCGCAACACGGTTCATAGTATATCAAACAACTGAGCATTGCAGCCTCTGTATTGATCAGTTCATTGATGATCTATATTCTGTGGCAGTTCTAGGGTCAGAAAAGGCAGACCCGTTATTGCTAGAGGTATTAACAACTTACAATACAGTACAATGTACAACCACCACCACAGTATTGTATCCGTTGGTCGAATCTGATCAGTGACGATTTAAACGCCGCAGTGGTTCTAGAAGAACCCATGTATACATCAGATACCACTGGGAATATATACAATTCCCTGCACGTAGTTTGGTACATCCACCAATAGAGCACCGTAGCCTTTGGATTATACCGTCCAATGATTACGTAGATTCTAGTGCAATATAGAATAACAAAGGACAGGCCCATTACATCTCGAGACATCAAGAATTGTTGAAACAGCACTGAGAACAGTCACTATCACTGTACTTTAGCCATTGGACTTATTTATTCACTGATGATCATAGTTTAATGGCAATTCAAGGATAACAAAAGCACGGTTATGACTACAGATATTTAGATTTGACAGAACGGTACTCACAGCATCCTTCAACATGACACTGTTCTCGTAAGATTATTCTGTTGACTAATGATTTAAATTCTATAGCATTCGTAGAATGTCAAAAGACCGATCCATTATCGCTTGTGAAATTAATAATTGACAACACAATACTGAGTGCAGACATCATCGCAGTATTGCACCGAGGTATTATTTCCTTCACTGATGACGCAAGTTCCACAGCAATTCTAGGATAATGAATTTATAGTGCAGGCATAGCTAGAGACATATACAATTTATAGTACGGAACTTAGTACATCCACCACAGGAGCACAGTAGCCGCTTTATTACTCTGGTCACTAATGGCATAAATTCTGCAGGAACACCGGAATGGCAACTGGTATATCCATTATTGGTCGATATATTAGCAAATGGCAAAGGAGTACTGAATTCAGCCATTATAGCGGTACAGGTTGCAATGGATTAATTTGTTCACTGGTTATTTGTATTCGATAGCAGCTATACCACATGCCGGCAGTTGCTTTGTCAGAAGACCAATGCCATCTGACAAATGCTATAGCCACTGAAATAATCTGTTCGCTGAATATCTAAATTCTTCAGCAATTGAAGAACCATCAAAGGAAGGAGCAATTGTCGCTGGAGACATTGACATATGTCAATACAGTACTGAGTGTAGTCATTAACGGTGCACGGTTGCCATTTTACTAATCAGGACACTAATGTTTCATAGCCTATAGCAATTCAACAATAAACAATGGGAATATCAGGTATGTCAATACAAGTGCGCAACTGGCATTAATGTACGCAGCTCTTCCACCTACATTGATCCATAGCCATTGGATTAATACGGTCACAAATGACTTTATTTCCATAGCAATACTAGAATGATCAGTGGATTTATCATATAAAGTATGTGATACCGACTAATAAGAATACAGTACTGAGTGCAGCCATCTACACAAAACAATGTCAGATGACTTAATCTGTCCGTTGATCGTCTAAGTTCTTCAGCAATTATATAATCATCATTGGCTAGAGCAATTGAGGCTGGAGATATTGAAACTTGCCTATAAAGCATTGAGTATAGCGAACAACAGATAACCTTTGTCGCTTGATTAAGATGGCAACTGATGATTTAAATTCTATCGAAAGTCTAGAATTGCAAAACAATGTTCCATCACCGCGCGAGAAATTAAGAATTGACAATACACTACAGACTGCAGACATAATAACCGTACTGTAGCGGATATATTAATCTATTCACTGATTATATAAGTTCCACAGAAATTCAACAATAATCATTGTGTAGCACAGGTATGTCTGACGATATCTACTATTGACACTACGGTCCTTTGTACGCCAAGCAGCAGAGCACTGTAGCGGCGAGATTAATCAGTTCTCTGACGATTCACATCTTATAGCACTTCTAGGATGAAAAAACAGAAATCGATTATCGCTTGAGGCGATAATCATGGACAAACCGGAATCGTGCCCGGCCATCATCACATTTATTTAGCCGTAGTATTAATTTGTCCACTGATGATCTAAACTCGGTAGCATACCTAGAATGACATATGTGTGGATGAAGTATGGGTAGAGATATTTACAGACGACAAAATCGTAACACCTGTAACCATCTGCACAATACTACAACCAATCCATTAATCTCCGCGCTGAATATCGAAATTCTTCAGCAATTGCAGAATCGTCAAGGGAAGGAGCAGATGTCGCTGGAGACATCGCCATATGTGAATACAGTACTGAGCATGTCCGTCAACAGAGCATTGTATCCGTTTGTTTACTCTGGTCACTAATGATTAAAATTATGTAGCAGCTCTAGAATGACAAAATGAAGATCCGTTACGTATCGAGATGTTAACAATTGCGGAAATAGTACAGAGTAGTGCCATCATCATTATACAGTAAACGGTGCATTAATTTGTTCACAGATCATGTAAATTCCAAAGCAAGTCTAGAGTAATGAATGTTTAGTACGGTCATGGCTTGATATATTTACAATTGACGGTACGGTTCTTGGTAGACCCATCTACTCAACACTGTAGCCGTTAGATTAACCTGTCCAAAGACGATTTAGGTTCTACAGCAATTTTGGATCGACAAATAATGGATACATTATGGAATGAGATATTAACATGCGATGAAACAGTACTGAGTACAGCCATCATCAGAATACATAAGCCGCTGGACTAACTTCATCGCTAATAAATTAAAATTAGCAGCAACTCTGGAATAATCAACATACGGTACGGCTGCGGCTGCAGTTATTTACAACAGACAGAACGGTACTTAGCATGTCCATCACCAGGGTACTGTAGCCGTAGGAATAATTTGTTCACTGATGACTTATATTCCACAGTGTCCCTAGAATATTGATTGTCTATACCAGTTACGGATAAAGTGATTTACGGTTCCCGATACGGTACTTGGTGCATCCACCAACAAAGCACAGTAGCCGGTGGATTAATATTTTCATTGACGATTTAAGTTCCACGGTAATTCTAGCATTATCAGTGTATTCATCGGTTATGGCATGTGATATTTACAATTCACATTATTGTAGCCGGTATATCCACCAAGAGAACACTTTAGCCATTGGTTTAATCAGTTCAGTCGTGTTTCTTACACTATTGCAATTCTAGAGTGACAAAGGACTGACCCATTATGACTCGAGGTATTGACAATTGTCGAAACTGTAAAGAGCACATCCATCATCGTAGCGCTTTATCCTTTGGACTAGATTCTTCGCTGTTAATACAGATTTAACAGCAATTCAAGAATAATCAGTGCATTGCACCGTTATTTCTAGAGGTATTTACAATTGACAGTGCGGAACTTATTACCTCTATAAGCAAAACACTGTAGCCGTTGGACTAACCCATATTGTGATGATTTGTATTCTATTTGCAATTCTAGTGTGGCAGAAACAGATCCGTCATAGCTCGACACAAGAACAAGTGACATAACTTTACTGAGATCAGTTATCATTACAGTATTGGAGCGGTTGGATTAGTCACTTCAGTGACGATTTAAATTACACATTATTTCTGCAATCATCTGGGTGTATGTCTGCTATAGCTAGAAATATTTACTATTCTCTGTACGTTAGCGCGTACATCGACCAATAGAGCACTGTAGCTGTTGGATTGACCTGTTCAGTGATAGCTCAGGCCCTATTGAAACCTAGAATAGCAAAGGACTGCACCAATATCGCTCGAGAGAGCGACAAATGCCAAAAGAGTACTGAGTGCAGCAATCATCACAGTGCCTTATCCGATGGACTAACTTTCGCATTGATAATTTAAGTTTGACGGCGATTCTAGAATTATCCATGTATAGTACGGTTATGGCTACAGATATTTACAATTGATAATACGGAACTTGATACATCCATCAGCAGAGCACTGCAGCCGTCGAACTAAACTTTCAATGATGATGTAGATTTTATAGCTATTCTGGAATGACAAAAGACAGATTTGTTATACCTCGGGACATAAGCAATTGACATAACGGTACTGAGCGCAGCCATCATCACAGCGATACAGCTGTAGGATTAGTCTGCTCACTAATGGAATAAATTCCACGGTAGTTCCATAATAATCAAAGCATGTACCAGCTATGCTCAGATACATTTGCAATTCCCGGTGTAGTAGTTGGTACATCATCCAACAAAGTGCAGCTGCCGTTGGAATGATATTTTCAATGATGGTATTGATTCTACTGCAGTTCTAGAATCGCGAAAGACGGATCCGTCATAGCTCGAGATATTAACTATTCAAACAAGGGTACGGAGTACAGCCATCGTCGCAGAAGTATAGCTGCTGGATTAATCTGTTCACTGAAGATATAAGTTCCACAGTATTTCTAGTATAATCAATGTATACATCAGTTATGGATAGAGATAAATACAATTCGCTGTTCCGTACCTGGTACATACACAAACAGATTACTGCAGCCACTGGATTAATCTGCACAGTCATGACTTATATTCGACAGTAGTTGTTGGATAACAAATTGATACGTCAGTAGAAGCTAGAGATATTGACAATTGCCTGTACAGTGGTTAATACATTGACCTATTTAGCACAGTATCCATTGGGCTGATCTGTTCAGTGAAGATTTATATTTTATTGCACTTCAAGCATGACGATGGTCTGACCTATTACGGCTCGCGAATTAAACTATTGACGAGACAGTACTGAGTGCAGCCAACATCACTGTAATGTAGCCCATGGATTAATATGTTCAATGATGATATTATTTCCACAGCAATTTCAGAACTATCAATTGATACAACCGTTGCGGCTGGAGATATTTAGATTTGTCAGTACGCTACTTACTACATTCACCAAGAGGCAGTTGCAGCCGTTGGATTAATCTGTCCAGTGATTATTTAATTTCCAAAGTAGGTCCAGGGTAATCAACGTTTGGTACGGTTATGTCTAGAGACATTTACAATTGACGGTACGGTGAATGGTGCATCCATCAATAGAAGAATGTAGCCGTCGATTTTATCCATTCAACGATGAATTAGATTCTATAGCATTTCTAGAAAGATAATAGACGGATCAGTTATATCTCGAGACTCTAGCAATTGGTATAACTGTACTAAGTACGGCCATCATCACAGAACTGTAGACCTTTTATGAATCTCTCCAGTGATTACATAAATTCCACAGCAGTTCTAGTATGATCACTGTATACTTCGGATATGGCTAGAGATATTAAGATTGCGCAGTAAAGTGGTTGGTACTTCCGCCAACATGGTACTGCTGCCGTTGGATTTACCTGCTGAATGTTGATATAGTCTCTGTGGCAATTCTAGAACGACAAAAGGCAGATCTGTATTAGCTCGAGTCATTAACAAGTGACGAAACAGTACTCAGTGCAGCCATCAATAGAGTACTTATGCCGTTGTAACAACTTCCTTACTGATAAATTAAATTTAGGAACAATTCTAGAATAGTCAATATATAATGCGGTTAAGGCTAGAAACATGTACAACTGACAGAGCGGTACTTCGTACATCAAGCGATTGTGCACGGTAGCCGTTAGATTAACCTGTACAATGATGACATGGATTCTGTAGCTATACTGAAATGAAAGAAGACATGCCAGTTATTGCTCGAGCTATTAACAATTGGTATGAAGGTACTGAGTACAGCCATCGTCGCAGTACCATAGCCATAGGGCTAGTATGTTCACTTATAATTTAATTGTAGCAACAGTCCTAGAATATGCAACACGTAGTACGGCTATGGCTACAGATATTTACAATCGATAGTACGGCTTTGAGTAAATTCTCCAATACAGCTGCGTAGCCGTTGGATTGATCCCATCATTGATACATTGTATCCCACACCAGTTCCAGAAATATCAATGTATATATCTTTTATGAATAGAGGCATTTACAATTCCCAGTACGACAGCAGGTACATCCACAATTAGAGCATTGTAGCCGTTGGATTCA
Organism: Eufriesea mexicana; assembly: GCF_001483705.2. Classification (NCBI taxonomy): domain Eukaryota; kingdom Metazoa; phylum Arthropoda; class Insecta; order Hymenoptera; family Apidae; genus Eufriesea; species Eufriesea mexicana. Next base: position 29,380 of record NW_016920375.1, read on the forward strand.
TCTGCTCAATGATGGTTTGTGTTCCACACAAATTCTAGCAAAATCAGTGTACGCATCGGTAATGGATATAGGTATTTACAATTCCTAATACGGTAGTAGGTACGTTCAAAGCTTGAGTGCTGCATCCGTAGGATTAATCTGAGTTGCGATGTCTTATATTCCACAGGAGTTCCGGAATACTCAATGTATTCGTCACCTATGGCTAGAGATATTAGCAAGCCCCAGTGCTCTAGCTCTTGCACCCAAGGATACGGCACTGTATCAGTTGCATTATTCTGTGCAGTGATGTCCTTTGCTCCGAAGTTGTTCTAGTATAATCAAGATGTACATCAGTTATGGATAGAGGTGTTAACTATTCCCGGTGCGGTAGTTGGGACATCCACTAATGGATTACTGCAGCAGGTGAGAAAACCTGCTCAGTGATGATGTAGGATCTGTAGCAATTCTAGAATGATAAAACGCAGATTCGATGTAGCTAAAGATATCAGCAATAGACATAAGAGTATAGTGTGCAGCCGTCACAACAGTATTGCAGGCGTTGGATTAATCCATTCACTAACGACTTAAATTCCACAGCAGTTCTACAATAAGCAATGTATAAAACAGATATGGCTGGTGACATTTACAATTCCCAGTACGGTAGTTTGTACACCCAAAATTTCATTACTGCGTCCGTTGGATTAATCATATCAACGACTGATTTATATTCCACAGGAGTTCCAGAAAGATAAATAAATTCATCACCCATGGTTAGAGATATTAACAATTCCCAGTACGGCACTTGGGACATCCACCAACGGAGCAACGTAGCCGTTGGATGAATCTGCTCAGAGATGATACAAATCCTCTTGGAATTCTAGAATGACAAAGGATTGTCCCATTATCGCTCGAGATACAGAAAATGGACGAAACAGGGCAGAATACAGGCATCGTCACAGTACTTTAGCTGTTGATCTAGTTTGTTCTCCGTTAATATATGTTTGACAGAAATTCTATAATGATCAATATATAGAACCATTATGTATATACATATTTACAGTTGACACTACGTTACTTATAATATCCACCCACAGAGCGCTCTGGACGTTCGCTTAACCTGTTCAATGCTATTGAACATTCTATCGCCGTTTTGGAATGACAAAGGATATATCAGTTATAACTAGAGAAATTAACAGTTAACTGTATTGTGTGCATCCATCATCACAGTACTGCAGCCGATGGATGGAACTGTTCACTGATGGTATAAATTCCACAGTAGCTCTAGACAAATCAATCTGTACGTCAGTTATGGGTACAGATATTTACTATTCCCAGTACCGTAGTTGGTGCATCCATAATAGGGCACTGCAGCCGTTGGATTTATCTGTGCGGTAATGACTTATATTCCACAGTGCTTCTAGAATAACCAATGTGTACGTCAGCTATGGCTAGAGATATTAACTGCTAACTGCACGCTAGATGGTACATCTTGCATCAGAGTACAGCGTCCGTTGGACTGACCTATTGAATGATGATTTAGATTTTATGGCATTTCTAGAATGACGAATGACAGACCAGCTACATCTCGAGTAATAGACAATTTACATAAGGGTGTTGAGTTCAGCCATCGTCACTGTAGTACTGTCGTTGGACTTATCTGTTCACTGATGATATAAATTGCACAGTAGTTCTAGAATAATCAATGCTTACATCAGTTATGGACAGAGACATTTACAGCTCTCAGTACGGTATACAGTAAAACCATGAATAGAATACTGCAGCGGTTGGATTAGCCTGTACAATGAGGATTTGATTCTATGGTAATTTTAGAATGACAAAGGACATGTCCGTTATCGCTCGAGACATTAACATTTTACGAAACAGGACTGAGTACAACCACCATAACAGTACGTCAGCCGATGTATTAATTTGTTCACTGCTGATTTAAATTTAACAACAATTACAGACGAATCAACGTATAGTACGTTTGTGGCTGAAGATATTTACATTTTCCGGCGCGGTAGTCTGTACGTCCATAGATAGGGCTCTGCTGCTATTGGATTGACCTTTTCGTTCATGATTTAAATCCCTCTGCAGTTCTAGCATTACCAGTGTGTACATCAGTTGCGGCTAAAGATATTATGATTTCACAGGACGGCGGTTGTTACATTCACCAATAGAGCACTGCCGCCGTTGGATTAGCCTCATAAGTAATGATGTGTATTCTATGGCAATTCTAGAAATACAAGATACAGAACAGTTATATATCGAGACATTAGCAATTGAGGAAACAACAGTGATTACTGTCACCATCACAGCACTTTAGCAGGTGGACTAATTTCTTCTGTGATTATTTAAATTTCGCAGCTATTCAAGAATAACCTTTATACAGTACTGCTATTCTTAAAGACATTTACACGTAACAGTTCGGTACAGAGTACATCTTTCCGCAGTGCACTGTAGCCGTTAGATTAACCTGTTCAAAGAAGATTTAGATTCTATAGCAATTCCGGAATGACAAAGGAGGATACGTTATTGTAAGGGATATTAACAAGTGATGAAACAGTACTGACTACAGCCATCATCAGAGTACATAAGACGTTGGAATAATTTCTTCACTGCTAAATTAAAGTTAGCAGCTACTCTAGAATAATCAATATACGGTACGGCTATGACTAGAGATATTTACGACTGACAGAGTGGTGCTTAGGACATCCATCACCATAGTGCTGTAGCCGTAGGAACCATTTGTTCACTGAAGACTTATATTCCACAGTACCTCTAGAATACTCGGGATCTGTATCAGCTATATATAAAGTAATTTACAATTCCCAGTTCTGTATTTGGTGCACCCAACAACAAAGCACAGCAGCCGGTGGATTAATGTATACATAAGTTATGACTATAGGTAGTTACAATTCCCGGTATGGTTGTCGCTACATTCACCAATAGAACACTTTGGCCATTGGATTAATCTGTTCGCTGATGTCTTATATACAGTTGCATTTCAAGAGTGACAAGTGAATAACCCACTATGGCGCGAGGCGTTAACAATTGACGAAACAGTACCGGATACATCCATCATTATAGTACCTTAGCCGTTGAAGTAATTTGTTTAATGTTAGAACAAATTTAACAGCAGTTCGGGAATAATCAATGTATATCACGATTATGGCTAGAGATACTTACCATTCGCAATACGGTACTCAGTACATCCTTCAAAAGAATACTGTTGTCGTTGTATTAGGCAGATCACAGATGCCTTATATTTCAATATATGCATTATTGGACGAAATATGAACAAATGACAAGCGAGTACTGAATTCAGCCATAATAAGAGTACTGAATGCGATGCACTAATTTGTTCACTGGTTATTTATATTCTATAGCAGTTCTAGAACCGTCAATCTATATACCAAGTACCGGTAGTGGCTTTGTCGGATGACAAGACCGTAGAAAGTGTAGCCAGCTGCCCAATACAATAGCCACTGAATTAATCTGTTCACTGGTCACCTAAATTCTACAGCACTTGTAGAATCATCAAAGGAAGGAGCGATTGTCGCTGGAGTCATTGACATAGGTCAATACAGTGCCGAGTATAGTCGTCAAAGGCGTACTGAATACGTTTTAATAATCAGGACACTGATTTCCCCAATTCTATGGCATTTTTCCATTAATCAATGTGAATATCAGAGATGTCTATATATATTTGCTACTGGCATTACGGTTCGTAATATATCCACCAACAGGCAACTGTAGCCGCTGCGTTAATACGTACACAGATGATTTAATTTCTATAGCAATTCTAGAGTATTCAATGGATTGATCAAATAAATGATGTGATATTGACGAATGACAATACAGTACAGAATGCAGCCGTATACACAATACTATGTCAATGGAATTAATCTGTTCGTTGATCATATAAGTTCTTCAGCAATTATAGAATCATCATTGGCTATAGCAATTGACGCTTGAGTTATTGAAATTTGCCCATTGAGTACCGACTAGAGCCATCAACAGAGCTCCCTTTCCGCTGGATTAATATGGTGACTGAACATTTAAATAGTATTGAAATTGTTGAATTGCAAATCAGTGTTCCGTCATGGCGCGAGAGTGATAGGGAATTGACAACACACTACTGAGTGCAGACATCGTAACCATGCTGTAGACGATATATTAATCTATTCGTTGACGACGTAAGTTACACAGAAATTGAAAAATAATCTGTGTATAGTATAGGTATGGCTGGAGATATCCACTATTGACACGGCAGTACTTAGTACAACTACCAGCAGAGTTCTGTAGCCGCCTGATTAATCTGTTCCCTCATGATTTACATTTCACAGCAATTCTAGGATAGAAAAAGGTAAAACGATTAGGGCTAGAGATGCTAACTACGGACAAAACGGTACCTTGTACAGCCATAATCAGAGTTATTTCGCCGCATGATTAATTTGCTCACCGATGACATAAACTCGATAGCACCTCTAGAATGGTCTATGGATATATGATGTATGGGCAGAGACATTGACAGATGACAACATCGTACCACCTGTGGTCATCTACACAATACTACAACCATTTCATTAATCTGTTCGCTGAACATCTAAATTCTTCAGCAATTGTGGAAGCATCAAAGGAAAGAGCAATTGTCGCTGGAGATGTCGTCATACGTCAATACAGTACAGAGTATATCCATCAACAGGACACTGAAGTCGTCTGTTTATTCTGGTCACTGATGATTAAAATTATGTTACTATCCTAGCATGACAAAAAGCAGTTCCTCTATCGCCCTAGATGTTAACAATCGACAACACAGTACTGAGAGCAGCCATAATCACAGCACTGCAGCCGTTTCATTAATGTGTACACTCGCCATATAAATTAAACTGCAGTTCCATGGTAATGAATGTATTGCACATATATGGCTAGCGACAATTACAATTGACAGTTCGGTACATAGTAAATGCGGTACCGCATCAATGTAGCCGCTGGATTAATCTGTTGAATGCTGTTTCAAATTATGCAGCAATTCCAGACTGAGCACAGGCAGACACGTTATCGCTCGAGATATTCAGGATTGACTACTCAGTACTGAGCATAGCCATGAGCGCTGTGATGCATCCATCGCGACAACCTGCTCTAAGATATACTAAGCCATATTTCTATCCGATAATCGTCACTGGATGTACCAATTATCGTTAAAGATATTGACAATTGAGAATATCGCACCGAGCACAGCAACCTTATCAGCCCCACATGTATTTGATTAATATATTCGCTGAACATTTAAGTTCTCCACCAACTCTAGATTGATCAATGGATAGATTAATTATGTCTGGAGGCATTGGCAACTGAAGGTACAGCGCAGAATGCAGTTATTAGAAGGGAAATTTAGCTGTAGCATGAATCTATTTAGCGATGATTAAAATTCTGTGGCATAACAAGAATGACAAAGGGAACATCAGCTGTCGCTCAAGATAGTGACCATTGACACTACTGTATAGAGCACAGAAATTATCACTGTACCGTAGCCTTTGAATGGACTGTCCGCTAATGTTTTAAATGTTATAGCAACACTAGAATGTCAAAAGACAGATACATTGTAGCTCGAAACGTTCACAATTGGCAACAGAGTACTGAGTACAGCCATCAGCATGGAACTATAGCTATTTTATCATCCTGTCCTAAGAAAAGTCAGTGCATCGGTCATTTATTTCTAGAGGTATGTACAGTTAAGTGTACAGTACATAGTACATCTACGTGAAGTACACCGTAGCCGTCGGATTAATTTGTTCACGGTTAATTTAAACTCTGCATCAAATCTAGAATGATCAAAGCTTAAATCAGTTATGGCTGGAAATATTACTCATTGACAACACATACTTAGTATAGTCATCAACGCAGTGCTGCAGCCATTGTGACACCCTACTCTAAGCCGAACTGGGTTATATTGCTGTTCTAATATAACCACAGCATAGATCACAGGCTGAGGGCATTAACCATTGAAAGCACAGCACCGGGTACAGCAATTTAAACAGAACTACATCCATTGGATAAATCCATACTCTAACCGCTTACATTCAACTGCATTAGTGGAATGATCAATAGATATATTTATTATCGCTGGGGTTATTGACAATGGAAAATACTGCGCAGATAGCTCGAATCATTATATCACAGTAACCGATGAATGAACATAATCACTGCTGATGTATATTCCGTAGCAGTCCTATAATGACAAAGGGTGGATCAATATAGTAAGCATAGAAGATACAATACAAAGTACAAGCATTGAAGGTGCACTATGTCCGAACTATCAATATATTCACTGATGATCTAAATTCAGTAGCAATCCTAGTGTAACAAGAGAAATGTTGGTTATCGCTGGAGATAGTAATCACAGACAATACATTACGTGCTACAGCAACTAACACATTATTGAATCCGTTGGATTAACCTTTTCACTGATGTTTTAAATTCTACAGCAATTCTGGAATGTCAAAGGGATGACTCACTGTCGCTCGAGATATGCACAATTGACAACACAGTGCTGAGTAGAGCAATCTACTCGTAACTACAGATATTGCTTAAACTCTTCCAAAGACGCTCTAAGTTATACTACTACTCCAGAAAGTTCACTGGAAAGATGAACCATCGCTAAGGGTATTGACAACTGAAAACACATCACTGTGTGTAGCAATCTAATCTGTACTACATGAAATGGATTATACTGTTCGCTGATCATCCGACTTCTATAGCAATTGCAGAACGACAAATGCATTCTACAATTATCGCTTCGGATATTGTCAAAGGACAATACAGTACTTGGTGCAAACATTTATAGAGTCCTGTAGCAATTGGATTAATCCATCAAATGAGCGGCTAACCTCCATTGCAACCCAGGAATGAAAAATTGATGCTTGTATCATTGCCAGAGACAATAGCAATAGGCAAAATATTATTGAGTACATTCATTATCAACGTGCCGTAACCGTTTGATTAATTTATTCACTGATGGGTTTAACTATACAGTAATTCTAGAGTAATCAATGACTAGACGTATTATTGCTAGGGATATTTGCAATTGAGAGTACGCTACTCAGCGTAGTTACCAACTGAGAACTGTTGCCGTTGTATTAGAAGCTTCAATGTAGATATTAAACCTACAGCAGTTTCAGAATGACAAGCGACATGTAAATTATCGCACGAGACGTGAACAGTTGACAAAGGAGTTGTGAGCACAACCATATTCAAAGTACTGCAGCAATTAGTATAATTCGTTCACTGATGACATAATTTCTATAGCAATTACAGATTTCTCAAATTATAAATCAGTTATAACTTGTGATATTGGCGGCTGAAAATACAGTATTGAGTATAGCCACGGACACAGTACTCTAGCCAGTGCAACTAGCAATACTATGACGATATAAGTAACCTTGCAATTCAAGTTTGATCAATGAAGATATCTACTACCACTGAGGATACAGAAAATTGTACCTACAGCAATGATTATATCAATCCATACAGTACTACATGCAGTTGACTAATCTATACGCTGATCATCAAGGTTGTATAGCCATTGTGGGATGTTCAATGAAGTGATCAACCAATGCTAGAGATATTGACAAACGACAATACAGTTCTGAGTAAAGCCATAAACACAGAACTATAATGGATGGATGTATGTATCGACTGATGATATAGACTCTACGGCAAATCTCCAATTACTAATGTATAGATTAATTATGTCATGTCATATCTACCATTGAATGTGCGGTAATCAGCACATCCGCCAACTGAGCACTGGAGACGTCGGATTAACCTTTTCACTGATTATTTAAACAAAGTAGCACTTCTAGAACCATCAATGGATCGCCTAAACACCGTAGAGATGAAGGCAAATGTCAATACCGTACATCGTGTAGCCATCTACACTATAATACTGCAATTGGGCTAATGTGCTCATTGGACATATATCTTCCCCCGCAATTGTGGAAACATGAAAGGTACAAGAAATTGTGGCTGCAGACAGTGACTTACGTCAATACGGTAGTCAATACAGGTGTCATCAATGTACTGTAGCCTATGAATTAACTTGTTCATTGATGATTTGAGTTCCAAGGCCATTCTGTAATAACCAATATATGGTACGCCTGTGGCTGGAGATACTTGCAATTGACATAACTTTTCCTGCACCTCCACAGGATAGCGCCAAATATGTTGGACTAGCATGTTCAATGATGACTTATATTCTCTAGCAATGCTATAAAGAAAAATCCATAGCTGTAAAGGAAGATCCATTACCCCTAGAGGTATTAGTATTTGACAACACACTACAGAGTAAACCCATCATCACTATAACGTGATGGGTTAATTCGTCCACTGATGATTTGCCTTCTACAGCAAATCTATAATAACCAATGTATAGCACGGACATTTACTATTGACAGTAAGGTACAGAGAACATCCACCAACACATCACTGTAACCGTTGGATTAGTCATTTTAATGATGATTCTTGTCTTGTAACGATTCTAGAGTGCCAAAGAACAGATCCATTACCGTTCGAGTTGTTAACAGTTGTCTAATTAGTACTGAGCACGGGCGTGGTCACTGTACTGTAGCCGTTGGACAACCTCCTTAACTGACTACTTAAATTCTACAGCAAATCTGGAATAATCAGTGTATATGTAAGTTACCGACACAAGCATTTACAAATGACAGTGCTGCGCGGAGTACATCATCCACCATAACAGTGCAGCCATTGGATTAATGTGTTCATTGGTCATTTATATTCTAAAGCTATTCCAGAATGAAAAAATAGAGATCCCTTATGCCTCGAGACATTTGCAATTGACAACAAAGTACACATTACAGCCATCGAAACGGTAATATAGCCGTTGGACTAATTTCTTTGATTGATGATGTGAATTCCACAGGAATTCTGAAATAATCCATGTATAGTACGGTGGTGGCCATGGATATTTGCAATTGACGTTACGGTACTTAGTACAACCAACGGCAGTGCACTGCTGTCGTTGGATTAACATCTTTAGTGATGATTTACATTCTGTAACAATTCTAGGATGCCAAATTACAGATCCATTAATTCGGCTGGATTTAACAATTGTCATAGCCGCACCGATTGCAGCCATCGTTACAGCAACGAAAGAAATGGATTAATTTGTTCACTGATAACTTTTGTTCCACAGAATTTCTAGAATAGGCCATGCATATTACGGGTATATCTGGAGATATTTAAAATTGACCTTACGGTACTCAGTACATCTAGCATCACAGTACTGTCACGATTCAACTAATCTGATCACTGCAATTTTACAATGAAAAAAGACAGATCCATTACCCATCCAGATATAAATATCTGACTTCAGCGTGCTGCGGGCAGCCATCATGGCAATATTGTGTTCGATGTATTAATTTGTTCACTGATGACTTAAATGCTATGGCAAGTCTACAGTGAAGAAACACAAGTCCATTATCCCTCTATATAGTAAAATAGAAAACACAGTACTGAGTACATCCATCATCTCAGAACTGCAGCGATTGTATTACATAGTTCGCTGGAGACGTACATTCCCTAGCAATTCTAGAATACTCAACGTATGGTCCAGCTGTGTCCCGTGACACTTACAATTGATAGCATGGTACTTAGTACTTCTACCAAGAGAGCACCGTTACCGTACGCTTAACCGGTTAACTGACGATCTATATTCAACAGCATTTCTATAAAGAAAAAAGACAGATCCATTATTCCTCGAGACATTTGCTATTGACAGCACAGTACAGAGTACAGCCACCAAAACGATAATGTAGACGCTGGACCAACTTGCTAGCTGACGATGTAAATTACAAAGCAAGTCTAGAAATATCAACGTATAGTACGTTTATGTATAGAGATATTTATAGTTGAAAGTTCGGTTTTGAACTCATCCATCAAGAGTGCACTGTGGAATTGGATTATCCTATTCAATCAAGATTTATATTTCACAGTAGTTCTAGAGCGATCAACGTATACATGGGTTGTGGCTAGAGATATCTACAATTCCCAGTGCGGCAGTTGAAACTTCCGCCAATAGAGCACGGTAGACGCTTGATGAATCAGTTCAGTGATGATTTAAATTCTATTTGTGTCCTAGGATGACAAAGGGCAGACCAATTGTCGCTCCAGACAGTAAAAATAATCGAAGCAGTACTGAGTAGAGCCATAATCACCGCACATTATCCGTTGTACTAAATTGTTCATTGGTAATTTAGGTTTAACAGGAATTCTAGAACAATCATTATATTGTACCGTCATGACAAGGGACCTCTACAGCTCCCAGTACGCTAATTGTAACATCCACCAATGTATCAATGAAGCCGTTGGATTGATCCTTCCTCAACTTGTATTTCAGTTGTAGAATAGCTAAGGACATGTCCAAAATCGCTCTCGACACCAACAAGTGACGAAACAGTGATGAGTACAACCATTATGACCGTACTGCAGCCGCAGCATTGACTTTTCGACCGATGACGATCATTCCATAGCAAGTCTGGAGTAATTAATGTATGCCACGCTTATGGTTAGAGATATTTGCGATTGACAGCACGGTTTTTTGTAGACCAATCAACGGAGGCCTGTAGGAGTTTGATTTTTCAGTTGAAAGATGGTTTGTATTCTGCAGCAATTCTAGAGTGACAAAAAGTAGATCCATTACCGCTCGAGATATCAACAACTGACAACACACTTCTAAGTACAGGCATCACCACAGAATTGTAGCCGCTGGACTAATTTGATGACTGGTAACATATATTTCACAGTATTTCTGGAACATTCAATGTATACATCAGTTATGGTTAGAGATGGTTATTATTCCCAGTACTGTAGCTGGTATATCCACAAATGGAGCAGTATAGCTGTTGGATTAAGCAGTTCAGTGATGATAAATGTGCTATTGAGGTTCCAGGATTATAAAGGACTGGCCCATTACCACTGGAGGTATTGACACATGACGAAACGCCGTTGAGTACAGACAGAAGCACGGTGCATTAGCCGTTGGACAAATTTCTTCACTGCTAATATATGTTTAACGTCCAATCTAGGATAACTAATGTATAGTGCAGATGAGATTGGAGATATTTCCGGTTGAGGGTACAGTTCTGTGTATATTCACCAGTAGAGCACTGTAGCATTTGGATTGGTCTGTCCAATGATGAATTCAATTCGGTAGCAGTTATAGAGGGATTAATGTATACATAGGGTATGGATAGAGGAATTTGCAGTTCACAGTACTGTAATGAGCACATCCACCAATTGAGCACCGCATTCCTTGGATTAATCTGTTCAGTGATGACACAAATTCCACAGGAGTTCCAGTGCAATCAATGTATAGATCAGTTATGACCAGAGATATTAACAATTCCCAGTACGGTAGTAGATACGTACACAAAAAGAGCACTGTAATAGTGGGATTATCCTATATAGTGATGATATGTACCCTATTACAACCCTTGCCCTGCATAGGACGGACAAGTTATACCCTCGAGACGTTAACAATTTACATAACAGTTCTGAGTACAGGCATCATGGCAATAGCTTAGCCATTGGACAATTTTGTTCAAGGATAATTTAAATTTTGCAGTAATTCTAGTATTATCAACGTGCAGTTCGGTTATGTATAGAGACATTTAATTGACAGTACAGTACTTAGTACATCCTTTGCAGTGTACAGCCGTCATGACAGTCCTGCAGCCGTTGGATAAACCTACTCCCTTATGATTTAAATTCTATAGCAGTTCTGGAACGATCAATGCATAAACCAGTTATGGCTGGAGATGTTTACAATTTCCAGTTCCGTGATTCGTACATCCACCAATATTTCGCTCTGGTCGCTGGATTAAGCAGTTCTGTGCTGATGTATAATATCTTGCAATTCTAGAATGATAATGTACTGGCCCAATATCGCTGAAGGCATTAACTGTATACGAAACAGCACTGAGTACTGTCATCAAAACTGTACTGTAGCTGCTGGATTAATTTATTCTCTGGCGAGGTAAATTTCAAAGCACGTCTGGGATAATCAATGCAGAGTGCGATTATGGCAATGGATATTTATTACTGCGAATGCGTTTCTTAGTACATCCAAAGAGAGAGCACTATAGAATTGGGACAATCTGTTCACCGAAGACTAGAATTGCACAGCAGTTCTAGGATCATCCATGAATACGAAAGTTACGGGTAGTGATATTCACAATTCCGAGTACGGTACTTCGTACACACACAAGTAGATCACAATAGCCGTTGGACTAATAAATTCAGTGATAATTTAAATTGCATTGCTAGTCTGGGGTAGTCAATGCATATTACGATTATGCCTAAAGATATTTAAAGTCCACATTACTGTTCTTTGTACATCCATCAACATGGCACTATACCCGTCGGATTGAACTGCGCAATGTTGATTTAGGTTCCATAGCATTTTTAGAATGACAAAAGATAGATCAGTTACAGCTAGAGATATTAACAGTTGACTTAACTGTACTGTGTGCATCCATCGTCATTGTACTGCAGCCGCTGTGTTAAACTGTTCACTGGTGATATATATTCCACAGTATCTCTAGAATAATCAATGTGTACTTCGGTTGTGTATAGAGATATTTAATATTCCTAGTGCTGCATTTCGTACGTCCACCAACAGTGCAGCGCAGCCGCTGGATTAACTTGCTCACTGATGATTTATAATCTATTGTATTTCCAGAATGACAAAGGACACATTCGTTACAGTTCGAGATCCGATAACTGGCATAAGAGTATTGAGCGCAACCATCATCACAGTACAGCGACCGCTGCAATAATCTGTATGCTGACGATTTAAATTCCACAGCTGTTCTATAATAATCAATGTACACATCAGTTTTGGCTGGAGATATCTACGACTGACAGCACGGTACTTTGTGCATCCGACTACAGAGCATTGTAACCGTTGAAAGATCCTGCTCATTGATGCTGTTCGATACTATAGCAGATCTAGAATGGCAAAGGTCTGGCCAATTATCTCTAGGCAAATTAACAATTTGACGAAACTGCACTGCGTACAGGTATCATCACAGTACCTTAGCCGTTGGTGTAATTTCTTTACCCATATTTTAACCTTAACCGCAATTCTAGAATGATCATCGTATAGAACGGTCATGGCTGGATACATTTGCATTTGATAGGACGGTTCTCAGTAGATCCACCAACAAGGTACTGTAACCGCTAGAATGATCAGTTCAGTAATGATGTATGTCCCTCTGCAATTAATGAATGGGAAAGGACGGACCCAATATCTTTCTAGATATTAACAAATGGCGTAACAGTGCTGAGTGCAGCCATCATGAAAGTGCTGTTGATGTTTGACTAATTTCTTTAATGGTAACATATATTCAACAACAATTCTGGAATAAGCAATGTATAATACGGTTCTGTCTAGAGGGGTTTGCAGTTGACACTGCGGTTCTCGGTACATACACCAATAGCGCGCTGTAGCTGTTGGATTAATCAGCTGTGTGATGACTTAACTTCCTTTGCAATCCTATAAAGGCAAAATACTTGCCCGTTATCACTCGAGATATTAGCCGTTGACATAACAGTATTGTGTGCAACCATCATACCAGTACATCAGCCGTCAGACTAATTATTTCTCGGATAATTTGAATATAACCGTAATTCGAGAGCTATCAATGTAAAGTCCGGTCATGGCTAAAGATATTTGCAGTTGACAGTACGGTTCTCATTTCATCCATCAACAGAGAACTGTAGTCGAAGGAATGGTCTGCTCAATTATGATTTATATACTATAGAAATTGTAGAATTACAAAAGACAGAACCATTACCGCTCGAGATATTATCAGCTGACAGCACAGTGCTAATTTCAGCCGTCATCACAGCGCTGTAGCCTTGGGATGAATTTGTCCACAGAACACTTAAATTCCACATTAGCTCATGAAAAGTCAATGTATACATAAGTAAGTACATAGAGATATATAAAATTCCCAGCACGGTAGTTGATACCACCACCAATAGGCTATTGCAGCGTTTGGATTACGCGATTCTGTGATGACTAAAACTATATTGCAATTTCAAAATGACAAATTACTGACCCTTTATGTCTCTAAATGTCAACAATTGACGAAACAGTACTGAGTACAGACATCATCACTGTACTTTAGCCGTTGGAATAATTTGTTCACTGTTAATTGAAGTTTAACAGCAATTCTAGAATAGCCAATGTATAGTATGGTTATGGCTACAGATTTTGACAATTTGCGGTACGGCACTTAGTACTTCCGTCAACAGATCACCGACGCCGTAGAAAGAAGCCGGTTCAATGACGATGTGGATTCTATTGCAACTCTATAACGTAAGAGGACAAATCCGTTGCAGCTCGAGATATCAACAACTGACATAAGAGTACTCAGTACAGCCGCCGTCACTTTACTGCAGTCATTGCATTAATCTGTTCACGGAGGACATAATTTCCACTGTAGTTCCACAATAATCTATGCATGCATCAGCTATGGCTGATGATATTTACAATTCCCAGTACGGTAGTTGGTACATACGCCGATAAAGTACTGGTGTCGTCGGATTACTCTGTTCAGTGATGGCTTAAATTCATGAGTAGGTTTAAGGTAGTCGACGTATAGTATGGATATGTCTGGGGATACTTCCACCTGATATTACAGTTCTCAGTACATCTGTCAACACAGCACTGTAGCGTTTGGTTTGACCTGTACATTGACGAACTGTATTCTGTAGCTATTCCAGAATCAGAAAGGACAGATCCGTTATAGCTCAAGGCATTGGCAACTGGCAACACAGTACTATGTACAGCCATCGCCACAGTATTGTAGCTAGTGCAATAATTTGTCAGTTCGTGCTATATGTTCTACAGTATTTCTTGAGTAACGAATGTATACGTCACTTACGGATAAAGCTGTTTATAATTCCCAGTTCTTCGCTTAATGCATCCACCAAAGCTACATCTTAGCCGATGTAATAATCTATTCATTGACGATTTGAATTCCATGGTATTTCTAGAATAATCAATGTTTACATCGGTTATGCCTAGAGTCATTTACAAGTCCCAGTACGATAGTAGGTACAACCACCAATACATCGCTCTAGCCGTTGGATTGATGTATTCAATGATGACATGGATTCTATTGCAAATCTAGAATGACGAAGGATTGACCCATTATCGCTCTGGATATTGACAATGGGTGAAACACTACTGGGTACAGGCATCATCACAGTACAATAGATGCTGCATTAATTTGTTCACTTGTGAAGTATTTTTTAACGCATGTCTATAGTAACCAATGTGTAGAGCGGTTATGGATGAAGACATTTACAATTTCCTGAACGGTGGTTGGTGCGTCCAGCTACAGGGCAATGTCGCCGTTGGATTAACCCTCAAAGCGATGTCATATATTGCAAAGCAATTCTAGAATAGCGAAAGGCACATCCGTTATAGTTTGAGGTATTTAAACCTCACTACTCGGTACCATATACAGCCATCATCACAATACTGTATCCGTTGGATTAATTTCCTTACTGATGACTTGAGGTACACACCAGTTCTAGAATTATCAATTCATTGTACGGTTATGGACAGATATATATATAAAATTGTCATTACGGTCTTAGTACATCCATTAAACAGAGCACCGGATGCGTTGTGTTATCCTGTTCAATGATGATTTACATGTAACAGCAGTTCTAGAATGTAAATGATTGATCTGTCGTAACTCGAAACATTAACAAATGACATAAGAGTACTGAGTACATCCGTCATCACAGTGCTGTAGAAGCTTTGGCATTTGTTCACTGACGAATAAAATTCCAAAGCAACTCTAGTATAATCAATGTATAGATCGGGTATGGCTCCAGGCATTAACAATTGTCGAACCAGCACTTAGTGCAGTCGTTATCACAGTACATTAGTCGATGGACTAATTTGATCCCTTATAATTTCAGATTTTACAGGAACTCCAAAATTGTCAATGCATACTACTGTCATGGCTACAGATGTTTACAATTGACAGCACGGGACTATTGAGTCCGTCGTCTGAGCATAGTAGCTGCAGAAATAACATGTTCAATGACAATGTAGGTCCTATTGCAACTCTGGAATGACAAAAGATATGTCCGCCATAGCTCGAGATATTAGCAATTGCAATAACGATACAGAGTACAGACAACTTCTCAGTGCTGAAGCCGTTGTGTTAATCCTACCACTGATGAAATGAATTCCACTGTAATTTCAGAATGGTCAATGCATACATCAGTTTTCGATAGAGACACCTACGATGGACGAAACGGTACTGTGTACAGCCATCGTCACAGTACTTCAGCAGTTGGATTAATTTGCTCACTTATAATGTCAGTTTAACATTAATTCTTCGATTGTCATTGTATAGAACTATTATGGCAAGAAATATTTACAATTGTCTGTACGGTACATAGTACATCCATCAACGGAGCATCGTAGCCATTGAATTAGCATGCTCGATGATGATGTAGATTACGTAGCAATACTAGAGTGACAGTAGGCATATCCGGTACAGCTCGAGATACTAACTATCTTTATCTTAATATCTCGAGCTGTAACGGAATTGTCTTTTATCATTCTAGAATGGCTATATAATCTAAATCATCTTTCAACATGTAAATACAACTGCTGCAGTGCCCGGTTGATGGACGCACTATGGACCGCACTGTCAATTGTAAATATCTCTGGCCACAAGCGTACTATATATTAATAACTCTGGAAGAGCTATTGATTTTAAGCTATTACGGGAGAAATTACTACAGCGGCTAAGGTACTGTGATGATGGTTGAGCTTAGCACGATGTTGTCAGTTGTTATTATCTCGAGCGGTAATGGATAAGTCCCTTGTCACTCTGGAACTGGAATATGATATAAAACATCTATGTACATATTAATCCAAGGGCGAAGGTGCTCTTCTGGCGGATGCAGCATATACAGTACTGGGAATTGTAAATATCTCTAGCCAAAACTGATGAATACATTCACTATTCTAGAACTGCTGTGGAGTTTATATAGTCAGTGAACTGGTTATTCCAGCGGCTGCAGCACTGTGATGATTGTCGCAGTCAGTTCAGTTATGTCAACTGTTAATATCCCTAGCTGTAACGGATATGGTTTTCGTCATTCTAGAATTGCTATATAATTTGAACCATCACTTCACAGGTTAATCCAGCGGCTGCAGTGCCCTGTTGATGGACGCTATTTGAACCGTAATGTCAATTGTTAACATATCTGGCATTAGGCGTAGAATGTGTTGATTAATCTATACTTTCGTTGGAATTTACTTCATCATGGACAAATTAATCCAACGGCTACAGTACAGTGCTGATGGCAGTACTCAGTACTTCTTCGTCACTTTTTAATTTCTCGAGTTTTGATAGATCCGTCTTCTGTCATAGAATCGCTATATAGTATAAACTCTCATTGAACACACCGGTCCAATGGCTACAGTGCTCTGTTCACGGATGTACTAAGTACCGAGCAGTCAATTCTAAGTATCTCTATACACAGACGTACAATTCATTGATAATTCTAGTACTGTCGTTATGCTTACTTTTTCATTGAACTAGGTAATCCAACGGCTACATTACTGTAATGGTGGCTGTACTTAGTACCCTTTCGTATATTGTCAATTTCTCCAGCGATCGTGGGTAAGTCCTTCGTCATTCCAGACTTACAATAGAATATATATTATCACTGAACAGAATATTCCTATGGCTACAATGCTCTGTCGGTTGAAGATCCAAAAACCTTACTGTCAGTTGTAAATATCTCTAACCATAACCGTGATATACATTGCCTACCCTAACCTTGCTTTCGAATTTAAGCCATCACTGAACATATAAATCCAACGACTACATGCCTTTATTGGTGGGCGTACCGGCTAACGTACCGGGAATTATGAATGCCTATAGCCACAACTGATGGATGCATTGATAGTCCCAGAACGACTGTGGAATTTAAGTGGCGAGTGAGCAAGCTAAACCGACGGCTACATTACTGCGATGATGGATGTACTTAGTACCGTGTTTCAGCTGTAAATATCTCGATCGGTATTGGAGATGTAATTTGCCATTCTAGAGATGCTGTGGAATACGTAGATGGCTAGACTTAGTACTGTATTGAGATTCGTAATTTTCAATAAAGGCTTGTGTTCTATCAGTTGAAGTCTCCGCAATTGCTATAGAGTACAGATCATCAGCGAACATGTTAATCCAACGACTGCAATGCTCTGTTTGTACATGTAGTAAGTACCTTACTGTCAACTGTCATGACCACGAGCCATAACCGTCCTATACACAGGATATTCCAGCATTGCTTTTGAACTTACGCCGTCAGTGGGCAAAGTAATCTAACGGCGACGGCACCATGGTGATGGCTGTACTCAGTACTGTGTTGTCAGTTGCCAGAGTAACGGCGGGTAATCTATCTGTCTTTTGTCCTTCTAAAATTGCTACATAATTTAAACCATCAGTGAACATAGCAGATCTACGGCTACAGTGCAGCGATGAAGACTGCACTCAGCATTTTGATGTCAATTGCGGATATCTCGAGGTACTATGGATCTGCCCTTTTGCCTTCTAGAATTGCTGTAGAAATTTAATCATGAGTGGACAGCATATTCCAGCGGCTGCTGTCCTCTGTTGTAGGACATAATAAGTAACGCACTGTCAATAGCAAATATATTTAGTCACAACCGTACAGTACACTGATTTCTATGGAATTGCAGGGGAAATTGTTTCATGAGTAAAGATGGAACCTCACGGGCTTCAGTAACGATGCGATGGCTGTACTCTGCCCTGTCATGTCAATTGTCTATGCCTGGTGAGGTAATGGATCGGTATTTTCCCATTCTATAGCTGCTACTGTATCTAAATGATCATCGACCCGATTGTTCCATTTGCTACAATGCTCTGTCGGTGGACGTACTGTGTTATCTATGAGTACCGTCAACTGAAAATGTCTCTAGCCATAACAGTAATATACATTTATCACTCAAGAGTTACTTTGCAATTTGCATAACGTGTGTGCAAAATAATCCAACGGCTATGGTGCTGCTATGATGGCAGTTTTCAGTTCTGTGTTGTAAGTTATTAATTAGTTGAGGGTTAATCGATCCCTGTTTCGTCACTCTAGAATTGTGACAGGATCCATGTCACTATTGGACTGGTCAATCCGAAAACTGCAGTTCTCTGCTAGTGCATGCACTATGTACCGTAATCTTAATTGCAAGCTTAGGTTGAAGTAATGGCAACATGCCTTGGTTACTCCAGAATGGCTATGGGATGTACATCACCATTGAATAAAGTTACACAACGGCTATAGCACTGTGATGTTTACTGTAAACAGTACTGTGTTGTAAACTCAAAATATATCGAGGGATAACTGATCTGTCATTTTTCATTCTAGAAATGCTGTAGAATATAAATCATCAGTTAACACATTAATCCGACAGAAACAGTGACCTCTTCCTGAAATGAATAAGTACCGTAGTGTTGGATGCAAATATCTCTGGCCATAATCGTACAATACATTAATGATTCTAGATTGGCTGTGGTATATAAATCGTCAAAGAACAAGTTAATCCAACGAAAACAGTACTGTGACGATGGCTGAACTCATTACAGTGCTGTCTATTGTTAAAGCCTGACGTTACAATGGGTCTGCAGTTTGTCACTCTAGAATTGCTACATAATCTAAGTCGTCACTCTACCAGTCAATCCAACGGCTTTAGTGCTCTGTCGGTGGAGGTACTAAGTGCATTTAGGTCAATTGCAAATGTTTCTAGCGCAAAACGTAGTACACAATGATTATTGTAGAATGCCAGTTGGAATTAAATGATCAACGAGCAAATTAATACAACGAATACAATACTGTGATGGTGCCTGCACTCAGTACTGTGTTGCCTATTTTCAGCATGTGGAGCGACTTTCGATCAGTGCTTTATCATTCCAGAATTCCTATGAAATTCATGTCGTCAGTGAAAAAAGTAATTCAAGCGATACAGTGCAGTGATGATAGCTGTACTCTGTAGTGTGTTGTCCAATGTCACTATCCCGAGCAATAGTGGACATGTCTTCTGTCATTCTAGTGCCGCTGTTGTATATATGTCGTGAGTGAAAAGATTAATCCAACGGCAACAATTCCATGTTGGCTGATGTACTAGGTACCGTATTGTCAGTTGTAAATATCTCTGTCCATGACTCATGCATGCATTGATTTTTCTAGAACTACTGTGGAATATATATCATCATTGAACTGGTCAAACCTATTCCACAGTGCTCTTGTTGATGGGTGTACTTAGAACCATACTTACATTTATATATATCTGTAGCCATAACCGTACTGTACATTAATAATCTATGATTGATTTGGAAAGTACATCATCGGTGAAGAAATTATTCCAAAGGTTACAGTACAGTGATGAAGGCTGTCAGAACTGTTATGTCAGTTGTTAATATCTCGAGCTGCAACGTATCTGTGTTTTGTTATTCTGGAATTGCTATATGTTGTATATCACCATTGAACTTGCTAATCCAACGGCTACACCGCTCTGCTGACGGATTTATTATGTTCCGTGTTCTCAATTGTAAATATCTCCAGCCGTAACCGTACCATACATTAAGTATACTAGAATAGCCGTTAAATTTAAATTATCGGAGGACAGATTACTCCAACGGCTAAAGCAGTGTTGAACTGATTAACTACTACTATTTTATAACTACTTTGGAATTTACGTCATCGATGAACAGCTCAATTTAACGGCTACAGAGACCTGTTTATGGATATTCAAGGAGTCGTACTGTCAATTGTAAATGGCTCTAGACGTAACCATACTATACATTGACTACCCGCGACCTCCTTCCGTAATTTGTATCACTACTGAAATGAGCAATCAACGGCGACTCTGGAATATTGGTGAATGTAGCAACTACCATAATGGGAATTGTTAATATCTCTATACATAACGGATGTATACCTTGGTTTGTCAGGAACTACTGTCAACTGCATATCATCAGTGTACAAATTAATCCGAAGGCTATAGTGAAGTGATGATTGCTGTACTCAGTACTGTTTCGTCAATGGCTGAAGTCTCGGGCCACAATGGGCCTGCCTTCTGTCATTATAGACATGTTATATAATTTACATAACGGAACAGATTAAACCAATGTCTACGGTGCTCTATTGGTGGTCGTGCAAGGTACCATACCGAAAATTGTAAATATCTCTATACGTAACAGATCTACACATTGATTACTACAGATCGACTGTGGAATTTAAGTCAACATGGATTATATTTATTAAATGACTTGAGTAGTATCATGGTTGCTGCCCTCATTTCTGTTTTGACACTTATAAACGTCTCCAACGACAACTCCCTATCCATAGATCATTATACATTTGCTAAACCACTCAGATGATCAGCGAACATATTAATACGGTAGTTACCATATTGTGTAGACGCCTACACTCAATAATGTATTGTCACTTGTCAAAGGCGCTAAAGATATCTGATCTGTCCGTTGACCATACTAGAGTTGCTACAGAGTTATATCATCAGTGAACAGATTAATAACATGTGCAATGTGCTCTGTATGTTTACGTACAGAGTATTGCACTGTCATTTGTGAACACCTCCATCAAAAACCGTCCTATGCATTGTTTACTCTAGAATTGCTGCGGAATTTAAATAATCGGATTACAAATTAGTACAATGTCTACGGTAGCTATATGATGGCTATACTAAGTACAGTGCTGTCAAGTGTATCAACATTATCAACAGCGATGATATTTCTGCTTTCTGTCATTATAAAATTGCTATAGAAGCTAAATCAGCAGTGAACAGATGTGTACGACGGCTACAGTGCTCCATCAGTAGATGCACTATGTACCGTACTACCAAGTGGAAATGTCTCTTGCCATACCTGTACAGTTAATTGATTATTCTGGAATTGCTGTGGAATTTACACCATCAGTGATCAGATTAATAGAACGGCTACAGTACCGCGATTATGTCTGCACTCAGAGCTGCGTTCTCAATTCTTAATTTCACGAGCGATAATGGAACACACTTTTGTCACTTCAGATTTGCTATAAAGTTTAAGTCATTAGTGACCTGATTGTTCATGCGGCAACAGTGCTCAGTTGATGCCTTTAACGAGTAATGTATTGACATTTGTCATTGTCTCCAGCGACGATTGCCCTATACGTTGATCATTCTACACGTGCTGAAAAACGCAGGTGATCAGCGAACACGTTAATGCAATGGCTATAAAATAGTACCCATGGATACACTTTGTACTGCTTCGCCATTTGTCAGCATCACAGGATACACATGAACTATCAGTTGATCAACCTACAATTGCTACAGTGACATATCATCTGTGAAGGGGATAATCCATCGGAAGTAGTACCCTGTTGGTGGACATATTAAGTACCGTAGTGTCAATTATAAATATCGCTAGACATAACTGACCTAAACGCTGATTATTCTAGAAATGCTGTAATTTTTAAATATCCAGCGATCAAATTCATAATGCGGCTAAAGTAGAGAAAAGTTGCCTGTGTTCGTTATTGATTTGACAAATATCAATATCTTCAGCGACAAGTGCTCTACCCATTGACCAGTCTACCATTGCCGAGCAACTTAGATATTCAGCGAGCAGTTTAAATCCATGGCTACAATGTTGTGTAGATGACTACAGTCAGAACAGGATTGACGTTTGTCAAAATCACTACCGATAAACGACCAATCGGTTGATAGCTCTAGAGAAGGCATATAGTAGAGATCATCAGTGAAAATATTAATCTAGCGGATACAGTGCTCTGCTGGCGGATGTACTGATTCCCGTACTGTCAATTGCCGATATATCAAACCATAACAGATCTATACATTGATTAGCCATGACCTGCTGTGGAATTAAGCCATCAGTGAGCAAACAAATCTAACGGCTACAGTACGGTCCTGATGGCTCCACTCAGTACTGTGTTGTCAATTGTGAATATCTCGGGCGATAATGTATCCGTATTTTGTCATTCTAGGATTGCTATCGAATTTGGATCATCCGCGAAGAGATTAATAAAGCGGCAACGGTGTTCTATCGGTGAATGTACTGTGTAACGTGCTGCCCTATGTAAATATCTCTAGATGTCACTGATGCGCCCATCGATCGTTGTAGAAGTGCTCAAGAAATTTGATTATTGGTATGACGATTACTGCAATTGCTATTATGTTGCACCGATTTCTACACTGTGAAGTGTATTGTTCATTGCCTACCTCTCGAGGGATAAAGTCCATATGCCTTGTCATACTCTAATTGCTACAGAAATAAAATAATCAGTGAGCAGACTAATGCATCGTAAACAGTGCTCTATTGGCGGTGGTACTAAGTACCGTACAGTGAATTGTAAATGTATCTAGACATAACCATACCCTACATTGATTATCCTTGGAGGGTTGTGGAACTTAAGTCACCACTGAAGGGGTTAATCCATCGGCATCAGTGCTCCTATCGTGGATACACCAACTACCGCACAGGGAACTGTAAATATCTCCAGCCACAACTGTTGTATAAATTGACCATTCTAGCACTGCTGTGGAAATTAAGTCATCAATAAAGGAATTAACCCGACGGCTACAGTACCGTGATGATGGCTGCACATACTTCTGTGTCGTCAAATGTTAATAATCCGAGCGATAGTGGATCAGCCTTTGTCAATCTAGAATAGCCATAGAATTTAAGTCGTCAATGAACCGTTTTATGCGACGGCTACAATGCTCAGTCGATGAACGTGCTAAGGGCCTTTCTGTCAATTGTAAATATCTCTTGCCATGACCGTTCTATACATTGATTACTCTTGAACTGCTGTTAATATTAAATTATCATTGAACGAATTTGTGCAACGGATTACGCACCGCCGTGATGGATATACCCAATACTGCCTCGTCAATTGCTAATATCTCGAGTAAGAGGGAGTCAGCTTTTTGTGATTCTATAAATGCAATAGGACATATATTATCACTGAACAGAGTAATCCAACGGCCACTGTGCTCTGCTGGCGAATGTACAGGCTACCGTCCTGTCAATTGTTAATATCACTAGCCATAACTGATGTACACATTGGTTATCCTAAAACTACTGTGGAACTTAAATCATCAAAGAACAGCTCAATCCAAAGGCAACAGTGCCTTATTTATGGATGTACAAACTACCCCGCTGGACACTGTTAATATCTCTGACCTTCTCCGTTGTATACTTTGATTATTCTAGAATTGCTCTTATACATATATTATAAGTGAACTGGTTAGTGCAACGGCTAAAGTTTTGTGATGATTTATGTTCTCGGTACTGTTTCGTCAATTGTTCTCTGTTGTTGGATGATCCAACTATGGTGCTGGGAATTGTTAATATCCCTAGCCATATCTGACGTATACTTTATTTATTCTAGAACTCCTGGGGTTGTATAAATCATCAATTAGTATGTTAAACCAGCGGCTGCAATAGTGTGGCAATGGCTGTACTATGTACTGCTATGTTACTTGTTAATGTCTCGAGCTGCATCGCATCTTCGCTTGTCATTGTAGAATAGCTATAGAATTTACATTATCACGGAAAGAATAATAAAACGACTATAGTGCTCCGATGGTGGATGTACTAAGTACCGTACACTCAACTGTAAATGTCTGTAGCCATAAGGATAGTATATATTTGTTATTCTAGAACTGCTATTAAACGTGAGTTAACAGTGAAATAATTATTCCAACCGCCAACGTTAGGCGATGATTCTTGCACTTACAAGCGCTTCTTCAATTGTTATTGTTTCGTGCGATAATTGGGAAGTCCTTTGTCTATCTGGAATTCCTTCAGAATTTATATCATCACTGATCAGCTTAGTGCAACGGGTACATTGCTCTACTGGTTGATGCACCAACTACTGCACTGGGAGTAGTAGATACCCTTGGCCATGACCGATGTATACAAACATTATTTTAGAACTTCTGCGAAATATGAAACATAACTGGTCAGACTGAACCGCCAGCTGCAGTACTGTGACGGTGGCTCTACTCAGAACGCTTATGCCAACTCTTAATATCTCGAGACATAACGGACCTACCTTTTGTCATTGTAGAATTGCTATAGAGCCCACATTATCATTGAAACGTTTAATACAGCTTCTGCAGTGCTCCGTTGATGGATATACTAAATACCGCACTGCCGAAAATAAATACCTGTAGCCAAACCGTACTCTATATTGATTATTTTATACTTGCTGTTAAACTTCAGTTAACAGTGGACAAAGTAATCCAACCACTATTGAACTGTGATGATGGCCGTACACAGTACTGTTTCGTCAATTGTTATTGTCTCGAGCGATAATTGGTAAGTCTTTTGCAATTCTATATTTCAAAATGACTTTAATCATCACTCTACTGATTAATACAACGGTTACACTGCTATATCTGGGAATGTACTGAGAGCCGTACAGACAAACGCAAATATCTCTAGCCATGACAGCACTGTAGACATATTATTCCGGAATTGCTGTTAAGCTTAAGATGTCAGTGAATAAATTTGTCCAACGGCATCAGTAATGCGATGAAGGATGTACTCAGTATGCTTTGTCAATTGTTAATGCCTCGAGCGATAACCGGCAACTCGTTTGTCATCCTAGGATTGCGATACAATGGAGCATCGTCAATGAACTGGCTAATACAACGGCAACAGTGCTCCGCCGATAGATGTACTAATGACGGTACTGTCAATGATGAACGTCAGTAATCATAATCGCACTATATGTTGATTAACCTAGGCTTCCTGTTGAACATAAGTGATCAGAGGGGATATCAGTCCAGCGGTTAAGGCACTGTGATGATCGCCCTACGCGGTGCTGTTTCGCCAAATGCTCATGTTACGAGCAACAACAGGTCCGTCCTTTTTCCATTCTATATTGTGGAGGAGCATAAATCATCACTTAACAGATTAGTCCAACGGTTACTATGCTCTATTTGTGGATGCATTGTGAAACGTACTGTCAATTGCAAATATCCCTAGCGATAACTGTACGATACATTGATCATTCTAGAATTGCTGTTAAGCATAACATATCAGTGAACGAATTAGTCCAACGGCTAATGCACAGTGATGAAGGCTGTACTTTCCACTCTTTCGTCAATTGTTAATATCTACAGAGAGAGAGAGAGAGAGAGAGAGAGGGGGCAGACCTTTGCCATTCTAGGACTGCAATTGAATATAAATCAGCACTGAACAGTTTAATCCAATGGTTGCATTGGCCTATTGGCGAATGTGCCAACTACTTATCTGGGAATTGTTAATATATCTGGCCGTGACTGATATATTCATTTGTTATTCTAGGCCTACTGTGGGGTTTAGATCACCACAGAACAGAATAATCCAGCGGCAGCAGTGGTCTATTGGTGGATGTAGCAACTAACGTTCTGGGAATTGTAATTATCTATACCCATAACTTATGTATTCCTTACTATTCTAGAACTACTGTGGAACATGAATCGTCTCTGAACAGATTAATGCAGCGCCTACAGTACTGTGTAGTTGGCTGTATTCAGTACTGTTATGTCAAACGTTAATACCTCACGTAATATCGGATATGCCTTTTGTCAGTCTAGAACTGCTATAGGATCTGCATCATCACTGAAGAGGTTAATTGTGCGGCTGCAGTGCTGCGTTGATGGATATACCAGGTACCGCACTGTCAAATGTAAATTTCTGCAGCCATAACCGTACTATACATTGATTATTCTAGAAATGCCGTTAAACACAAATTGTCAGTGGACACATTTGTCCAAAGTCTAATGTACTGTCATGATGGCTGCACACAATACTTATATGTCTGTCGCTAATGTCCCGAGCGATAACGGCAAGTCCTTTGCCATTCTAGAATTGCAAAAGTATATATGTCATCATTGAAGACATTAATCCAACGGTTTGGATACTCTATTCGTGGATGTACTGAGAAACGTGTTGTCAAATGGAAATGTGTCTAGCCATGACCGTTCTGTACACTGATTATTCTAGAATTGTTCTTAAGCATAAAATATCGGTGAACAAGTTAATCTAACGGCAAAAGTACTACTATGATGACTGTATCCAGAGCTCTTTCGCCAATTGTTAACGTCTCGGGCGTCTTACGTTAACGTCTTTGCCATTGTGGAATTGCAACAGAATTTATATCATCACAGAACAGATTAATCCTACGACAGAGTTACTGTGATGATGGTAGTACTCTGTGCCAGTATGGCAATTGTTAGTACCTCGAGCTGTGGCGGATATGCCTTTTGTCATTCTAGAGTTGCAATAGATTCTACAGCATCATTGGGGAGGTTTTCATACGGCTAGAGGGCTGTGTTGATGGACGTACTGAGGACCCTTCCGTCTACTGCAAATATCTCCATGCATAACCGTTCAATACATTGACTATGTACAGCGGCTGTAGTGCTGTGATGATGGCTGTGCTCAGTAGAGGTATGTCAATCGTTAATATCTCGAGCTATACGGGATCTGTCCTTTGTCATTCAAGACATTCTATTTTATCATCATCATCACTGAAGCGACAGTGTAGCTTTGATGAGCGCACTATGTACCGTACTGTTTATTGCTAATATCTCTAAACATAGCAGATCTATTCATTGACTCTTCTAGTGTTGCTATCGATTTCTAATCAACAGTGTACAAATTAGTACAACGGCTACGGTGTTGTCATGATGGCTGCACTCAGTGCTCTGTTGTCCACGCTACTGTCACGATAGTTAATGTGTCAGCCATTTTCCATTCCATAATTGCTATAGAATATAAATCATCAGCGAACAATTCAATCCAACTGCCATAGTGATCTGTTGGTGGATATGCTAAGCACCATACTGCAGATTGTAAATATCTCTAGTAACAACTGATATGTACATTGATTTAGCTAGAGTGGCAGTGGAATTAGATCATCACTGAACAAATTAATCCAACAGCTGCGTTACTCTGACGTTGGCTATAGCCAGTTCTCTGTTGTCAGATATTAATGTCGCGAGCGATAATGTATCTGTCTTTAGTCACTCTAGAATTGCTATAGAATCTAAATTAGCACTGAACAGGTTAATCCAACAGCTACAGTGCACTCCTGATGGATTCAATTAGTACCCTTATGTCATTAGTAAAGTTCTCTAGCCATAACCGTACTATATGCTGTTTATTCTAGAATCGCTGCTAAACTCAATTTACCAGTGAATTGAATAGTCCAACGGCCTATGTACTGTGACGATGGCCTCATTCCGTACTTTTTCATCAATTGTTAATGCCTGGAGCTCTAACGGATCTGCGTCTTTTCATTCTAGAACCGCCATACTATCAAAATCATCACTGACCGTGATAATCCAACGGCTGATGTACTCTGTTGGCGTACGTACCAGCTACCGCACCGTCTATTATAAACATCTGTAACCATAGCCGTACTTTAACTTTATTAATCATGAATAGCTGTTGAAGCTAAAATACCAGTGGAGAAGTTAGTCCAACGGATAAAGTACCGTGGGGATGGCTGTATGCAGTACTGATTCGTAATTTGTTAATGTGTCGATAGTAAATGGGTCAGTCCCTTGGCATTAGAGATATGCACCAGGTTTTAAATCATCACCTATCAGACTAATTCAATGGCTAGGTTCCTCTATTGGTGAATGCACCAACTATCGTAATACGAATTGGTAATATCTCTAACCATAACTGATGTATACATTAGTCATTGCAAACTACTGTGGTACATATAACACCAATGAAAGGAACAATCCAACGGCTACAGTGCTCTATCTATGCATGTACAAACTACCGTACTGGGAATTGTATATACCTCTATCCATAACCGTACTATCAATTTACTATTGTAGAATTGATGTTAAATTCAAATCGTCAGTAAAAAATTATTCCTGTGGCCAAGGTAATATGATGATGGCTGCACTCAGTTATCTTTGCTCACGTCCTAGTGTCTCGAGTTATAACGTATCAGTCATTTCTCTTTCTAGAACTCCTAAAGTATATAAATAACCTTTGAACAAGTTAAACCATCGGCTACAGTGCTCTGTTAATAGATGCATTAGGAGTCGTACTGACAATTGTATACATCCCTAGACATAACCGTGCTACACATTGACTACACAAAACTTGCCTTTGTATTTAAACTAAAACTGAACATAATAATCCCGCGACTACGGCGATACACCGGCGGACGTACCAACTACAGTACTAGGAATTGCAAATAACAGCAGCCATGCCACACGTATACATAGATCATTCTTGAGCACCAGCGGAAGTTATACCATCAGTGAACAGATAAATCCAGCGACCGCTGTAATGTGCTGATGGCTATGCTGAGTACCCTTATGTCAATGGCTAATATCTCGATCAATAACGGATCCGTCTATTGTCTTTCTGCAATTGCTGTTGCACCTTAATCAACACTGTACATGTTAATCGAACAGCTGCAGTGCTCTGCTGATGGATGTACTAAGTACGGTGCTGTCAATTGCTAATATCTTTAGCCATAACCGTACCATGCAATAATCATTCTGTAAACGACGTTAAGTGAAAGTTATCAGTGAAGAAATTTGTCCAACGGCTAAAGCACAGTGATGGTGGTTGTGCTCAGTACTGTTTCGACAAATGTTTACCTCTCGAGCGATAATGGGTCCGTCCTTCGTTACTCCAGAATTGCAGTAAGAAAAAGAGAATCTCTGAACAGATTAGTCCAATGGCTACAATGCTCTGCTGGTGAATACAAGAGATTCCGCACAGCGAAGTGTAAATATTTCTAGCCGAAACTGATGTATGCATTGATAATGCAAGAGCTACGGGGGAATTTACATCATATGTGAATAGGTTAATCTAACAACTGCAATACTGTTATTATGGACAAAGTAGCGTTATGTGAACTGTTAATATCTTTAGCTGTAACGGATCTGTCAATTTTCATTCTATGATTGCTATAGAACGTACGTCACGATAGAGCAGGATGACTCAAACTCGACAGTACTCCGTAGGTGTATGTACTTAGTACCGTGCAGTCAATTTTAAATATCAGTAGCCACAGCCGTACTATATGTTGACTATCCCAGAATAGATGCTGGACATATATTATAAGTGAACAAATTACTTCAACCCCCACTTTACTGTTGTAATGACAGTACTCATTCATGCTTCGCCAATTTTTAAAATCTCGAGCGATAGTGGGTTATTCCTTTGCCTCTCTAGAGTTGCGAATGTATTTTAATCATCACTCAACGGATTAATACGACGGCTACATTGCCCTACTGGTGGACGTTCTTAGAGCCGTACTGTCAATTGCAAATATCTCTAGCCAAAAGCGTAGTGCACATTAATTATCCTTGAATTGTTGTCAAACCTTAGTAATCAGCGGACAGATTATCCCAACGGCAAAGGTACCGAGACGATGGCCGGTCTCAGTAATGCTTCGTCAATTGCTAGTATCTCGAGCGGTATTGTGTCTGTCCTTTGCCATTCCAGGACTGCAAAAGGAGTTATTCATCACTCAACTGACTAATCCAACAGCTGCAATGATATATTGCTAGATGTCCTAACTACCGTTCTGGGAATTTTAAATACCTCAACCCGTAACTGATGTACACCTTGATTATACTAGAGAAGCTGTGGAATATAAATCATCACCGAATAGAGAAATCCAACGTCTACAGTGCTGTATTCGTAGGTGTACCAGCTAACGTCCAGGTGTTGTAATTATCCACCGTCTTAACTGACGTGTACATTGGTTATCATAGAACCACTGTGGAATATAAGTCATCAGAAACAGATTAATACAACCGCTGCATCACTGTAATGATTACTGTACACGGTACAATTATGTAAATATTAAACTTCTCGAGCTATAACGGATATGTGTTTTGCAATTCTAACATTGCTACAGAAACTATATCGTCACTAACGAGTTTAATCCAACGGCCACAGTGCTCTGTAGATGGATGTACTGGGTACCGCACTGTCAATTGTAAACGTCTCTAGGCATAACGAAACTAAATGTTCCTTATTGTAGAATTGCTGTTACACTTAAGTTATCAGTGAAGAAATATGTGCAACGGCTAAAGTACTGCGATGATGGCTGTACTCAATACTGTTTCGCCATTTGGTAATGTCTCGAGCGGTAATGGGACAGCCCTTTGTAATTCTAGAATTGAAATGGTATTTAAATCATCACTGAACAGACTTATCCAACGGCCACTTTATTCTGATGGTGGGTGCAACAACTACCGCCATGCGTGTTGTAATTGTCACTAACTGTGGCGGATGTATACCATGTTTATTCTAGAAATACTTTGGAATTTAAATCACCAGTTAAATTACCAATTATTCCAACCGCTGCAGTGGTGTGATCATTGCTGTACACGGTACTGGTGTGTCAACTGTAAACCGCTCGAGCTATATCGGATTTGCCTTTTGTCACTCTAGAATTGCGATAGAATGTAAATTATCATTAAAGAGTCTAATCCAAAGGCTACTGTGATCTGATGCCGCGTGTGCTATGTACCGTACGGTCAAATGTATATATCTCTGGGCATAACGGTATTATATATTGATTTTTCTAGAATTGCAGTCAAACTATAAATTTCAGTGAACACATAGGTCCAACGGCTGAAGTAGAGTGATAATGGCTGTAGTCAGTATTCTTCCGTCAATTTTAATGACTAGAGCGATGATGGGTCAGTCCTACTCCATTCCAGAATCGCAATAAGCATAAATCATCACTGAATTGTTTAATCCAACGGCTATATGGAACTATTGGAGGATATACCAACTACCGTACTGGGAATTGTAAATATCTCCACCCATAAACGATGTATACCTTTACTATTCTAGAACTGGTGTTGAATATAAATCATCACTGAATATATTAATACAGCTGCTGCTATACTGTGATGGTTAATGCACTCAGTGCTGTTACGTCAACTGTTATTTTCTCTAGCTATAGCGGATATATCTACAACTGCTGTAGAATATACGCCATCAGTGAACGGATTAATACAACGGCTGCAGTGCCCTATTGGCGGACGTAACATCCACGGTACTGGGAGTTGTATATATATCTACCCGTAACCGAAGTGTACATTGATTACTCTAGAAATACAGTGGAATTTATGTCATCAGTGATTAAATTAATCCATGGCTATAGCACTGCGATGATGACTGTACTTAGTACTCTTTTACTAGTTGCTAATATTTCGAGCTATATCGGATCTGCCACTTTCCATACTGGAGTTACTATAGAACCTAAATCATTACTGAACTAGATAACCCAATGGCTACACTGCTCTGTTTAATGCACCGTACTCCCAATTGTAACTATCTATATCCACAACGTTACTATATATAGATTGTTCTAGAGTTGATGTTTACCATAAATTATCAGTGTACAAATAAGTCCACCGGATAGAGTACTGTGGTGATGGCCGTACTCAGTACTTTTCTGTCAATTGTTAATGTATCGAGCGATGATGAGTCAGTACCTTCTTTTTCGAGAATTGTAGTAGAATATAGATCATCACTGAACATAATGATCAAATGGTAAATGTGCTATTCTGGTGGATTTCACAACTACCGTGATCAGAACTGTGAATATTTCTAGACACAACTGATGTATACACTGAATATTCTAGAACTTCTGTGAAATTGAAGTCATCTCCGAAAGGTTTAATACAACCACTATAGTGCTCTTCTGGTGGATGTACTGAGAACGGCACTGTCAATTGCAAACATCTCTAACCATGTCCGTACCGTATATTGATTATCCCAGATATGACGTTGAACTTTAGCTATCGGTGATCATATTGGACCTACGGCTAAAGTACAGTGATGGCGGCAGTACTCAGTACTGTTTCGTAATATGTTAACGTCTCAAGTGGTAATAGTCATGTCCTTTGTCATACAAGACATACAATAGTGTATAAACCAACACTGGCCAATTTAATCCAACGGCTGCATTGCTCTATTTTTGAATATGCCAACTGCTGTAAAGGGAATAGTAAATATCTATAGCCGCAATTGATGTACACCTTGATTATGCTAGAGCTACCGTGGAATTTGCATCATCGGTGTACAGATTAATCCAGCCGCTGCAGTACCCTGATGATGGCGGTACTGAGTACCCTTATGTCAATTTTTAATACATGTAGCTATGGCGGATCCGTCTTTTGTTATTCTAGAAATGCTACACATCCCACTTCGTCATTGAACTGGTTAATCCTACAGCTACTGTGCTCTATTGATGGATATACTAAGTAACGATCCGTGTATTGAAAGTATCTCGAGCCATAACGGTACTACACACTGATAATTCTAGAGTTACTATTAAGCTTATGTTATCAGTGAACAAATTAGTCCAACGGCTAAAGTTCTGTGATGATGGGTGTACCCAGTACTGTTTCTTCAATTCTTAATGTCTCGAGCGATAATAGGACAGTCCTTTGTCACTCTATAACTGAAATAGTTTTTAAGTCATCACTGAACAGATTTATCCAGCGGCTACATTGCTCTGTTGGTTGATGTACTCAGTTCCGTACTGTCAATAGTGAATACCTCCAGCCATAACCGTACTATGCATTGACAGTTCAAGGATGTCTTTGGAATTTGCATCACCAGTGAACAGACCATAGCAGCTGCTACAGTTATGCGATGATGGCTGCACTCAGTACAACTTTGCCAATTTTTAATAACTCGAGGGTTAAGGGATCCGGGCCTTTTCATCCAAGAATTGCTATAAAATGAACTTCATCAGTGATCCGATTCATCCACCCGCAAGAGAGCTTTGATGGCACGTGTACTACGTACCATACTGTCTATTGTAGGTATCATAAACACGACATTTCTATACATTGGCTACACTAGAATTGCTTTGGAATTTACATCTGTAGCGAACAATGTATTCCAGAGGCTAAAATGGCGGATCCGTCTTTTGTTATTCTAGAAATGCTATACATCCCACTTCGTCATTGAACTGGTTAATCCTACAGCTACTGTGCTCTGTTGATGGATATACTAAGTAACGATCCGTGTATTGAAAGTATCTCGAGCCATAACGGTACTACACACTGATAATTCTAGAGTTACTATTAAGCTTATGTTATCAGTGAACAAATTAGTCCAACGGCTAAAGTTCTGTGATGATGGGTGTACCCAGTACTGTTTCTTCAATTCTTAATGTCTCGAGCGATAATAGGACAGTCCTTTGTCACTCTATAACTGAAATAGTTTTTAAGTCATCACTGAACAGATTTATCCAGCGGCTACATTGCTCTGTTGGTTGATGTACTCAGTTCCGTACTGTCAATAGTGAATACCTCCAGCCATAACCGTACTATGCATTGACAGTTCAAGGATGTCTTTGGAATTTGCATCACCAGTGAACAGACCATAGCAGCTGCTACAGTTATGCGATGATGGCTGCACTCAGTACAACTTTGCCAATTTTTAATAACTCGAGGGTTAAGGGATCCGGGCCTTTTCATCCAAGAATTGCTATAAAATGAACTTCATCAGTGATCCGATTCATCCACCCGCAAGAGAGCTTTGATGGCACGTGTACTACGTACCATACTGTCTATTGTAGGTATCATAAACACGACATTTCTATACATTGGCTACACTAGAATTGCTTTGGAATTTACATCTGTAGCGAACAATGTATTCCAGAGGCTACAGTACCGTGATGATGGCTGCCCTCGGTACTGTACTGTCAAATGTCAATATCATTACCGATATATGATCTATATATTGATCATCCCGGTACTGCTATACCGCTTAAATCATCAGCGAACTGTTAAGTCCAACGGCTACAATGCTCTCTTGACGTATTGACACAGGAAAGTATCGATATATGTCAATGCCTTCGAAGGCAATTGCTCTATCCATTCATGATGCAACAAGGACTTATATGATTAGTGAACAGATAATTCAACATCTATACTATTTTGTAGACGGCTACAATCTCTATTGTATTGCCATTTGTCAATACCAGTACCGATATAGGATCTATGCATCTATCATTCCTGAATTGCTACGTGGCTTGCATGATCAGCGTACAGATTTAACCTACGGCTACAGTGCTGTCTTGGTGAATACACTTAGCACCGCTCTGCTAATTGTAAATGCCTCTAGCCATAACAGTTCTATACATAGATTACGATGGTCTAACTGCGGAACGTAAACCACTAGTTTCATAGTTAATCGAACTGCTTCAGGACTGTGATGTTGGCTATTCTCAGTACTGCGTTGTCAGTTGCTAATATCCCGAGCGATAATGGGTCTGCCTTTCGTCATTCTAAAGTTACCATAGCATTTCCATCACTGAACGTATTAATTGAATGACTACAGTGCTCTGCTGGTGGACGTTCCAGGTACCGTACTGACAGTTGTAAACATCTCTATGCACAACTAATCCATGCGTCGGTTATTCTCGGATTCAATTTAAATGATCAGCGGTCAAATTATTCCAACGGCTACAGTGCCGCTCTGAAGCTGTACTCATTACTATTATGACATATGTCAATGTCTGCAGCGACAATTGCCCTATCCATTAATCTTTCTACGTTTGTTGAACATGTAGGATGATGAGAGGTTGGATTAATTCAATAGCTATATTATTGCGCAGATGGCTACACTTAATATTATATTGCCATTCGTGAGTATCATTATTGGTGTGTGATCTATCAGTTGATATCTCCACTATTGCTGTAGAATATAGATCACCAGTGGGCACATTAACTCAATGGCTACCATGGTGTGCTGGTAGACGATCTAAACAGCCTGCTGCCAATCGTATATATCTCCAGACATAAATGATATATATCATGATAATTCTATAACTGCTATGGGATTTATATCATAAACGAACAGATAATTACGTCGGCCACCGCACTGTGATGGAAACTGTACTCAGTACTATGCCGTCAATTGCAAATGTCGAGAGCGATAACCGATCTATACATTGCTAATTTCAGGGCTGCTGCGCAAATTGAATGATCACAGAACAAATTAATTAAGTGGTTACATTACAGTAATGATGGCTGTACACTGTAATCTTTGACATACACCAATTTCTCCAGCGACAATTGATCCCTCCGTTCATAACTCTACAACTGCAGTACGGTTTAACAACTCATGTCTGCACAGATTAATTCAATGGCTACAGTGCACTGTAGCTGTAAGCACCAAGTATCGTAATAAAAATTTTAGATATCTTTAGCCATAACCGACGTATACATTGCTTATTCTATAGCTGCTGCGAAATTTAAATAATCAGTGAACTTGATAGCACAATGGCTACAGTCCTGTTATGATGGCTGTACTCAGTACCACTCCGTCAATTGTTAATTTCTCGAGCTATAATTGGTCTGCCCTCTGTCATCCTAGAATTGCTATAGAATTTACATGACCGGACAGATTAATCCAATGGCTGTAGCGATCTGTTCGTGGATATACCAACTACCGTACTGAAAACAGTATGTATCTGTAGACGTTACTGGTACAACCATTGACCATTCTAGTGCTGCTGTGGAATTTAAATCATCAATGACCAAATTAATCATATGGCTACACTACTGTAATGGTAGCTGTACTCAGTATTCTTTTGACATATGTCAATGTCTCCAGCCACAATTGATCCATCCGCTGATTATTGTAGAACAGTTATGGAGTTCTATTCAGGTCTGAATAGATTAATCCAATGGCTACAGTGCCCAGTTGGTTGATGTACTAAGCACCGTACAGCCAATTATACATGTACCTTGCCATAACGGATTTATGCCCTGATCCTTCTAGACCTGCAGCGGAATTTATATTGTCAGTGTACAGATAAATGCAACGGCTACAGCACAGTAATAATAATTGTACTCAGTGCTGCATTGACATATGTCAAAGCCTCCAGCGTCAATTGCCTTATATATTGTCATTCTAAAATTGCTGAACAATGTAGGTGTCCAGCGAACAGATTAATGGAGCGGCAATAATATTGTGTTCACGGCTACAACTAGCACTGTATTGACATTTGTCAATCCAGCTAAATGTATATATTAATATCCGTTGGTCATTTTAGAGCTGCTATATAGGTTAAATCACCAATGGACAGATTATTGCAACGGCAACAGTCATGCGATCGTGTATGTACTTATCACATTGCTGCAAACTCGAAACTCTTGGGACGTAATCGTTCTAAACATTGACTATTTTAGAATTTGTGTGGAACTATAGTTGTCAATGAGCAAACAAACCCACCGGCTACAATGCTGTGATGATTACTATACTCAGTACTGCTTCATCAATTGCTGAAGTCTCGAGCGTTAATGGGTCTGCCTTCTGCCATTCTAGAATTGTTATAGAATTTACGTCACTCAACAGATTAATCCATTGTCTACAGTGCTCTGTTGTTGGATGTAATAGCCACCGTACGTTCAATTGTAAATATCTCCAGACATAACTTATCTACACAATGATAACTCTAGAGCTGCTGTGGAATTTTCCCCCATCATTGAAGGTGTAAATGCAACGGCCAAAGCACCCTTTTGATGGATGTGCTAGGGACCGCACAGTCAGTTGCAAATATCTCCAGCAATAACCGTACTATACATATGTTAGTGGTGGATGAAATAACAGCAATATTTATTTGAACGTTTAATAACAGAACACAAATAATAAATGAGATGATAAAAGTAGACCCGCTCCTATCTAGGATAGAACCTATACAAGGATCTCTTGCACCAAATGTATTTCTATGACGGCTGTCCACCAAGCACCAACTGTTTTTCACGACTCACAGTCATACCTGTCATACACATATTCTACCACACAGACGTTCCTTACGCATATACCAGACACACTTTGACAACTACCGCCAGAATAATAAACTGAATTCACTACACGTTAGAATAGCACGCATACCTTCCCCACTCATCCCACCATATATATACTCAGAGATCTATATAGCCACCACGACTACATTGGCTGCTCTAGACTTGCTCTTGAATTTACGCCACAAGTGCACTAATTAATCCAACTGCCATGGTAGTGTGATGAAGGATGTGCTCAGCAATGTTTCGTCACTTACTTATATCTCGTGCGATTATGAATCTTCCCTTTGTCATTCTGGGATTGCAATAGGATAAAAATTATCATTGAACAGATAAACCCAACGGCTACGGGGTTCAACTGGTGGATGGTTCAACTACGGTGCTGGGTATTTTGATATCTCCAGCCGCAGCTGGCGTATACATTGAATATACTGGAACTACTTTGGGACCTATGTCAGTGATCAAACAGATCCGAAGGCTTCAGTATTGAGTTGATGACTTCACTTAGTACTGTTTTGTCGGTTGCTAATACCTCTAGAGGTAATGTTTCTGTCCCTTGTCACTCTAGGATTCCTATCGAATCTCAGTCAACACAAAATACGTTAGTCCAACGGCTGCAGTGCTCCGTTGCTGGATGTAATTAGGACCGTCCTGTCAATTGTAAATATCTGCAGTCATA
Organism: Eufriesea mexicana; assembly: GCF_001483705.2. NCBI lineage: Eukaryota > Metazoa > Arthropoda > Insecta > Hymenoptera > Apidae > Eufriesea > Eufriesea mexicana. The sequence continues at coordinate 68,025 of NW_016920375.1, forward strand.
ACCGTACTATACACTGATTATTCTAGAACATCTGCGGAACTTAAATTATAAGTTAGAAAATTAGTCCAATGCACAGAGTACCGTGATGATTCTAAGTAATGTTTCGTCAGCTATTGATATCGCGAGCGTAAGTGCTACAGTTCAAATTCATTCTAGAGTTGCAATACAATTTGAATCATCCCTGAATAGCTTAATTCAATCTCTACATTTCACCATTGGTGGACACACCGTCTACCTCACTGGGAATTGTAAATATCTGAAGCCACGACTGATGTGTAAATTGGTTACTATAGGTCTACCGCCGAATTTAAGTCATATGTGAATAGATTAATCTAACGGCTGTAGTACTCTGACTTTGCTGTAGACAGTATATTTGTGCCCATTATAGGCTGTTTGAGCTATATCGGATCATTTTTTGTCACTCCGGAATTGCTGTAGCATCTATGATATCAGTGAAAAGGCTATTCCAGCGGCTGCAGTAATCTGTTAATGGACGTACTATGTAGCGTGCTGCCAGTAGTGAATATCTCTAGCCGTAACGATACCATGTATTGATTACCCTAGAATTGCACTTAAACTTTTATTACCAGTGAGCAATTAGTCCAACTGCTAATTGACAGTTATGATGTCTGCACTCACTACGGTTTCATAATTTCCAAATTTGTCGAACGATAATTTGTCCGTCCTTCGTCATTCAAGAATTTCAACATCAAATGGATCATCACTGAACAGGAAAATTCAAAGGCTGTAGTGATCTAACGGTGGACGTACCAACTGCTGTACTGGGGACTGTAAATATATGTAAGCATAACTGATGTATACGTTGGTCGTTCTTGAAGTGCTGCGGAATTAAAATATTCATTGAACAGCTTAATCCAACTGCTACAGTGCTTTATTGGTTTATGTACTGAGCAGCATACTCTCATTTGCGAATATCCCTAGCAGTAGCGGTACTATACATTGAGTATTCTCGAATTGCTGTTAAATTCATATTGTCAGTGATATAATTAGTCAAACGGCTAAAGTATTGTTGTGATGGTTGTGCTACGTACTGTTTCTTCAATGTAATGTCTCGAGCGATAATGGGCCAGTCCTTCTTCATTGTAGAACTTCGATAGAATATAAATCATCAATGAAGTGATTAATCCAATGGGTAGTGTGCTCTATTGATGAATGCACCAACTACTCTACTGGGAATTAGTAATACCTCTGGCCATAACAGCTGTATGCACAGATTATTCCAGAAATACGGCGGAGTACATATCATCACTGGACAGGTTAATCCAACGGCTGCAGAGCGCTGTTCGTCGACGTACCATCCACCTTTCTGGGGATTGTAGATATCTCTAGCAACAACTGACATATTCGTTGATTATACTAGAATTATTCTGCATTTATATCATCAGTACACAGATAAGTCCCAAGTCTGAAGTACAGTTACAATGTCTGCACGCCGTACTCTCATGTCAATTGTTGACGTCTCGAGCTGTAATGGCTCATTTCTTTGTCGGGCTATGGTTGCAATATAATTACATCACCACCGGAGAGATTAATCCATCGGCTGCAATGATTTATTGGCGGTAGTGCCATCTACCGAACTGGGAACTGTGAATATCTCTAGCCGTAACTTATTTATTCATTGATTATTCCAGAATTACCCTGTAATTTAAATCATCAGTGATAAGATTAATCCAACGTCTGCAGCACTGATTTGAAGGCTGCACTAAGTACTCTTATGACAATTTCCAATATCTCGATCAACAGCGTGTCTGCCTTTTTGTCATTCTGGAACAGCTATAGTATCTGATTCATGATTGAACATGTTAATCCAGCAGCTACAGTTCCCTGCTGCGGAATGTACCAGCTACCGTACTGAGAATTGTAAATATCTTCAGCCACAACCTTACCATACATAGATTACTATAGACCTGCTTTGCTACTTTTATCACCAGTGAACATATTAATCCAACGTCTAGAGTACTGCGATGATGCCCGTACTCAGTACCGATTCGTCAATTGTTAATATCTACAGGGACAATGTATCAGTTCTTTCTCATTCCAGATTTGCAATAGAATAAAGATCTTCACTGAACAGATTACTACAATGGCTACTGCGCGTTATAGTACTAGACTTACCTTGGAATTTAAATAATCACTGAACTGATAGGTCCAAAGGCCACTGTGCCCTCTTGGAGGGCGTACTATCTACCGTACTTGGAATTTTAAATATCTCTGTCCGCAACTGAGGTACACATAGATTGTTATGGAATTACTGTGGAATTTGAATCATCTGTGAACAGATTAATTCAATGGCTGTAATATTGTGACTATGGCTGTACTCAGTACTGTTATGTCCGATGTTATTATCTCGAGTCATAACGTATCAACCATTTGTCATCCTAGATTTGCCTTAGAAAATGGATCATCATTGAACTGTCTGATGCAGCGGCTACTACACCCTGTTTAATGGATGAACTAAGTACCGAACTGTCAGTTGTAAGTATCCCGAGTCATAACCTTACTATACATTGATTATTCTAGAACTGCAGTGGAACTTAAGCCGTCAGTGAGCAAATTAATACAACGGCTACTGTACTGTTGCGATGGCTGTACATAGTACTGAGATATCTGTTCTTAGTATTACGAACTCTAATGGACCAGTCCTTTATTATTCTAGAATTGCTACAGGAACCATGTCACCATTGAAAAAATAAATCTAATGGCTATCGTCCTATGTTGGTGGGTGTATTAAGAACCGTACTCACAAATGTAAGTATCTCTAGCCGTATATATACTCAACATTGAATACTCCAGGCTTGCTATGAAATTTAGATCATCAGTGGACAAATTAATCCAACAGGTGTAGTCATTTGACGATGGCTGTACTCAGCACAGTTTATTCACTTGCTAATATAAGGAGCGATAATGTGCCAACGCTTGGTCATTTTTGAATTGCAATAGAACTTATATCATCACTGAACAGATAAATCCAATGGCTACAGTAGTATATTGGTGGATGTACATACCCCCATACAGGGAATTGTAAATATCTCTAGTCATATCTGATGTATACGTTGATTATTCTAGAACCGCTGTGATTAATCCAACGCCTGCTGTGACCTCTTGGTGGACTTAAAAGCTACTGCACTGGGAATTGTAAATATCTCTAGCCATAACAGTTCCATGCATTAATTATTCCAGAGCAACTGTGGAATCTAAATCACCACTGAACCAATTTATCCAACGGCCAGAGTAGTGTGATGACGCCTGTACTCAGTGCTATTTCGTCAATTGTTAAAGTACCGCGAGGTGCTGTGTCAGTCCTTCGTCATGCTAGAATTGCAACAGAATGTAAACCATCACTGAGCAGATTCATTCAGCGGCTACAGGAATCTATTGGCCGGTGCATCAACTACCGTACTAGCTATTTTGGGTGTCCCCGGTCATAAACGATACAAACGTTGGTCATTGTAGACCTACTGTGGAATTTAAGCCATCAAAGATCAAATTAATCCAACAGCTACAGTTCTGTGATGATGTCTGCACTTAGTACTGCGTTGTCAGTTGTTAACACATCGAGCGCGTATGGTTCTGCACTTCGTCACTCCAGAATTGCTATAGAATATAAATCATAACTGAGCAGGCCTATACGAAGGCGGCTGTGCTCATTTGATGGATGAACAAGGAACCGAACTGCCAATTGTAAATATCTCTAGACGTTAGTAATGTACACATTCATTGCTCAAGAATTACAGTGCAATATATGTCATAGCTGTACAGATCTATCTAATTCTTCAGTGATCCGTTGGTAGATGAGCTAAGAGCCTTGCTTACAATTCTAAATTCCTCTAGCCGTAACTGTGCGGCACACTGACTATTCTAGACCTTCATTGGATCTTATATCATCAGTAAACGAATAGGTATAGCGACTACAGTACAGCGATGATGGCTGTACGCAGTACTGTTTGGTCAGTTGTAAACGACTCGAGCGATGATGGGTCATTCCTCCGTCATTCTACAATTTCCATAGTATACATATCATCAATGAAGAGATTAATGCAATGGCTACAGTACTCTCATGGTTGATGTGCCCACCACCGTAAGGGGAGCTCTAAATGTCTCTATACATAACTGATGTGCCCATTGATTGTTCTAGAGCTACTGTGGAATTTAAGTCATCAGTGAACAGATTAATCCAGCGGCTGCAGTAATGTGATTATAACTGTACTCAGTACCGTTCTGACAATTCGAAATATCTCGAGATAAAGCGGATTAGTCTTTTTCCAATCTAGAATTGCTATATAAGCAGCAACAACATGCATCAGCTTAATTGAAGGGCGACAGTGCTCTGTTGATGGACACATCCAATACAGGACTGGAAATATTAAATATCACTTGCCACAGCTGATGCATACATTTATTATCCAAGAACTGCTGAGGGATTAATACCATCAGTGAACAAATTAATCCAACGGCAGCAATACTGTGATTATGGCTTTACTCAGTACCCTTATGAAAATTGTTAATATCTTGAGCGATAATGGATCATCTTTTGTCATTATATATTTGCCGTGCGATCTAAATTATCATTGTAAACACTAATCCATCTGCATCGCATCGGTCCGATAGCATTCTTGTATTGCTATGGAATCTAAGTCACATATGAACAGATCAATCCAACTGCTAGAGGCCCTGTTGATAGGTAATATCTAATAGGTAATAGTAAATATCTCCAGGCCTAAAATTATTATACATTGACTACCCTAGGCTTGCAGTCGAACTTATATTTTCAATGAAGAATTTAGTCGAAATGTTAAAGTACCATGATGATGACTTTTTTCAGGACTTTATGTGATGTCAATTGTTGATGCCTGGTGAGGTAATGGCTCTGTATTTTGACCATCTAGAATTGCTAAGGTGTATAGACGATCATTGAATAGACTAACCGACGACCTCGTAGCTCGGTCGGTGGATGTACGTAGAAACGTGCTGTCAATTTCAAATATCGCAAGCCTCGTCGTGCCATAAATAGTTTATTCTTGAATAGCTATTTAATTAATATCGTCAGTGAACAAAGTAAGCCAGCGATCTGATTATTGTGATGATGGCTGTACCCAGGCCTTTAATGTCAAATTGTAATGGCTACGGCGATAATGGATCGCAATGATACCATTCCAGAATTGCTAGGCAACTTATATCATCAGTGAACTGCTTAATCCAACGCCAACACTGCTCTGTTGGTTGAAGTACTATGTAACGTACTGTCTGCTGTATATATCTCAAGCCATACCCGTACCGTAAATTGATTATCCTAGAATTTCTTTGGAATTTGCGTCATCAGTGAACAAGTGATGAAACTTCTACAGCACTGAGATTATGATTGTGCTCAGTACTGTGTTTTCAATTGTTTATGTATCGAAGGAAAATATATCAGTCGTTCTTCATTCTAGAACTGCTGTAGAGAATATATCATTAATGAAAAGGTTAATCAAACAGCTGCAGTGCTATTTTGGTGGGTGCCCTGAATACCGTACTATCAGATGTTGATACTCCTAGCCATAAACCTAGTACACATTGGTTACTCCAGAACTGCTTCGAAATTCACATCATCAGTGAATAACGTAATTCAACGGCAACTGTGCTGTTATGATGCTTGTACGCGGTACTCTGTCGTCAATAGTAAGTATCTCGAGTGATAACGGGTCTGGGATTTGTCATTCTATAATTCCTGTGTAATCAATGTCGTCAGTGTACAGAACAATGCTACGACTATAGTGTTCTGTCGATGGGTCTACTATGAACCGTACTGCCAATTTTAAATGTGTCCAGCCATATCCGTATCATGCATTCATTACTATAGACTTGCTTTGGAAATTAGGTCACCAGTGAACCAGTTAATCCAACGTGTGGAGTGCTGTGAAGATTGTATTCAGTACTCTTTCGTCAACAGCTAAGTACTCGAGAGACAATGGGTCAGTCCTTCGTTATTCTAGAATTGCAATGGAATTTAGACCATCATTGGACAGAACAATACTACGTATACAGTGCTCTGTTGATGGATGTACTAAGAACTGTACTGTCAACTGGTAGTAACTCTCGTTGTAAGCGTACTACACGTAGATCATTCCAGAATGCCTGTGGAATTTAAATTTTCAATTAACTGATTATTCCAACAGCTCCGGTACGGTTATGGTAGCTGCATTGCCATTTGTTAATATCCAGAGCTATAACGCATCCCTCCTTCGTCATTCTAGAACTGCTGTTGAATATAAATCATCAATGAGAAGATTAATCCAAAAGCTACAGTGCTTCGTTGGCGTATGTACTGCGTACAGTACAGTAACTTGCATATATCTCTAGACCTAACCGTACTGTGCGTCGATAATTATAGAATTGCCTTGGAATTTACGTCACCAGTGATCAAAGTATTCCAACAGCTACAGTACTGTGACAATGGTTGCCTTCAGTACTTTGTCGTAAATTGCTACTATCTCTAGGAACAATGAGACGGTCATTCTTCTTTCTAGAATTGCTGCAGATTAGAAGTAATCTGTGAACAGGTTAGTCCAACGGACTCAGTGATCTGGGGGTGTATGTACTCCGTACCGTACAGTCAACTGTTAACATCTCTCTAGGCATAACCGAAATATACAAAGATAATTCAGGAATGGATTTGGAATTTATACCATAAATGAACAAATTAATGGAACGGATACAGTATAATGATGATAACAGTCCTCTCTGCTGTACTGTCAGTTGCAAATATGTCGAGGTACGATTGATCAGCCCTTTTCTTTCTGGTATTGTTGTGGTGTACAGATCGAATGTGAGCAGATATATCTAACGACTGGAGTGCTGTGTTGATGGATATACTCATAACTGTTCTTAAATTACAAATATCTCTGGCCATAACCGTGCTGTACATGGATTATTCTAGACTTGTATTGGAATTTTCACCACAAGTGAAGGAATTCTGACAGCGGCTAGAGTTCTGTGATGATAGCCGTACTCAGAACTGTTTCGTCACTTGCTAATGCGTCGAGCGGTAACGGGTCAGCCCTCTGACGCCCAAGAGTTGCAATAGGATACTAATCATCGCTGAACATATTAAACCAATGGCTACAGAGCTCTGTTGGTCAACGTACCGGCTGCCGTAATGGAAGTTGTTAATATCTCTAGACATGACAGATGTATACATAGATTACTCTAGAACTGCTGTTGAATTTAAACCAAAACTGAGCAGAAGAATTCCTGAGCTGCTATTGGTGGTCGTGCCAGCTACCGTTCTGGGAATTGTAAATATCTCTATCTATAACTAATGTATACCTCCATTATTCAAGAATTATAGCGTAATATATATCATCAGTGAAAAGAATATTACAACGGATAAGGTACTGCGATGTTGTCTATACTCAGTACAGCTTCGTAATTTGTTATTTTCTCGAGCGAAAATGGGGCAGTCCATCACCAATCAGGAACTGCCACATCATACAAATCTTCACTGAGAGGGTAAATCCAACGGATGTTCTCCTCTGTTGGGTGATTTAGCAGCTGCCATACTAGGAATTGTAAATATCTCTGTCCATAACTGATGTATACATGGATTATTCTAGAACTACTGTAGAATTCGTATCATTATTGAACAGATTATTCAAACGGCTGTACTACTGTGTTGCTGGCTGCACTCAGCACTGTTACGTCAATTGTTGTTAGCACGAGCAATGACGGAATATACTTTTGTCATTGTAGAATTGCTATAGAACTTTAATCATCACAGCACTGGTTAATGCAACCGTTATAGTGCTCCCTTAATGAATGTACTAAGTACCGTGCCCTCAATTGTAAATATCTGTAGACATAACCGTACTCTTTATTGATTATTCTAGAATAGCTATAAATCTCATAAAAACAGTGAAAAATTATTCCAACCGCTAACGGGTGCCGAAGATTGCAGTACCCACAACAGTCACGTCAAACGTTATTATCTCGAGAGATAAAGGGCCATTGCATTTTCAGTCTAGAATTGCAACAGAATATGAATCTTCACTAAACAACTAAGTCCATCGGGTAAATTTCTCTATTTGTGGATGCACCGAATACTGTATGGGAAGTAATAGTTACCTCTAGCCACAACAGCCGCATGCATTGAGTATTTTAGAACTCCTGCGGAATATAAATCATCACTGATCTGATTAATGCAGCGGCCGCATTACTGTGACGATGGCTGTACTTAGTACACCTATGTCAATTGTGAATACCTCTAGCCATAACTGATGATACAATTGTCACCTTAAAATTGCTGTATTATCTACATTATCATTGAAAAGGTTATTGCAGCGGCTGCAAATCTGCGCTATTGCCTGTACTCAGTTGTAAATTTCCTGAGCAATAACGGAGACCTTCCCTGCCATTCCGGAATAGCTATACAATATACATCAATATTGAACAGGATAATCCAATGGTTGCAGTGCCCTCTTGAAAGATGTACAAGGAACCGTAATGTCAATTGCAAATGTCTCCTGGCACAACCATACTATACATTTACTACCCTAGACATGCTTCGGAATTTATATCATCTGTGTAAAAATTATTCCAGTGGCTACAGTGCTCACTTGGTTTTTGCACCAAATACCGCTCTGTGTGTTCTAAATATCTCTAGCTATATCTGATGTATACATTGACTAATCCAGAACTACTGAGGAATTTAAGTCATCACTGATGAGATAAATTCAGCGGCCGCAGTACAGTGCTAAATGCTGTACTCAGCACTGTTATGTCAACTGTCAATATCTCGAGCTCTAAAGGAACTGTTTTGGTCACTGTAAAATTGCTATCCGAAAAACGTTATCATTCAACGTGTTAATTCAACGGCTACAGTGCCCCGTTGACGGATGTAATAAGCACCGTACTCTTAGCTGTAAATTTCTGTAGCCATAACGGTACTATGCACTGATTATTCTATAAATAATGTGGTCTTTATGTCATCAGTGAACAAGCTACTCCAACGGGAAGAGTAATGTGATGACGAGTGTACCAACTACTCTCTCGTCTATTGATAATGTCTTCAGCGATAATGGGTCAGTTCTTTGTAATTCTAGAAATGGAACAGGATATAAATCATAACTGAATTGATTAATCAAACGGCTACATTGCTTTATTGGAGTACGTACCATCTACCTTACTGACAATTATAAATATCGCTAGCCATAACCGTGCAATACATTGACTGCCCTAGACTTCCATTGGAAGTTACATATTCAGTTAGCAAATTAATCCGACGGCTAAAGTACTGTGAAGGTGGCTGTACTTGTACTGTGTTCTCAGTTGTTAATATCTCGAGCGGTAAATGGCTTGCCCTTTTTTATTCTTTAATTGCTATGGAATTTAGTCATCACGGAACAGACCAATGAAATGGCTACTGTGATCCGTTGATGGATGTACTGAGAACTATACTCGCAGTTGTGAATGACCCTACCCATATCCCTTCTATACGTTGGTTACCCTACACTCTCCTTGCAATTTTCATCATCAGCCAACAAGTTAATCTGACTGCTACAGTACTGCGTTGAAGGCTGTACTGAGTACTGTGTTGTTGGTTGTTAATACTTCGAGCCGTAATGGATGAGCCCTTTGTCATCCTAGATATGCAATAGGATTTTAATCATCTCTCAACAGATCACTCCAACAGTTACTGCGATTTGGTGGTAGGTGTACGAACTATCGTACTGTGAATTGCATATATCTCTAGCCATAACAGATGTATACATTCATTACTTTAGAACAACTCTGGAATACGTGTCATCATTGAACAAAGAAATCCAACAGCTACAATAACGTTATGATGGCTGCTCTCAGTACTGTGTTGTCCATTGTTACTATGACGAGAGGCAATCGGTCCGTCTTATGTCATTCTAGAATTGCCAAGGAATGTAAAGCATCATTGAACTGATTAATCCAACGGCTACAGTGCTCTAATGGTAAATGAAATAAGTACCGTAATGACAGATGTAAATATCTCAAGCCGTAACCGCACTATACATTGATCATTCTAGAATGGCTGTGGACATTATACCTTCAATGATCTTAGTACTGCGTCGTCAGTTGTTTATATCCCGAGCTACAGCGGTTCTATCTTCAATCACTCTAAAATAGCTATAGAATCTGCGTCATCATTGAACAGGTTAATCCAACGGCTATAGTGCTCTGTTGACGGATGTACTAAGTACCGTACTCTCAATTGTAAATATCCCTAGGCATAACGGTACTATAAATTCATTGTTCCAGAGCTGCTGTTAAACATAAGTTATCAGTGAACTATTTAGACCGGCGGCTTAAGTATTGTGAATATGGCTGTACCCATTACTGTTTCGTCAATTCTTAACGTCTCGAGCGACGATGGTTTAGTCCTTTGTTATTCTAGAATTGCAATAGAATATACATCATTACTGTACCGTCTAATCCATCGTCTGCATTGCTCGATTGGTGGATGCACCAATTATTGTACGGGGAATAGTAAATATTCCTAGCCATAGCTGATGTATACATTTACTTGTCTAGATCTGACGGAGTATTTAAGTCATAAGTTAATAGACATATACAAATTCTGCAAAATTGTTATGACGGATGCAAACTGTACTGTTATGTGAATTTTTGATGTCTTGAGCAATAACGTACATGTATCATTCATTCTGTAATCACTACAGTACCTACATTATCATTGAGCAGCTTAAACGAAAGGCTACATTGCACCGTTGGTGGGTGAACTATGTACCGTACTGTAATTTGTAATTATCTTTATCCATAATGGTACCATTTATTAATTATTGTAGAATGGCGGTTAAGTTTATATTATCAGTGAGAAAACTATTCCAACGGCTAAGGTGCTGTGATGGCGGATGTACTCAGTATTGTTTCGTCAATTGTTAATATGTCGAGCGTTAATGGACCAGAACTGTGTCATTCTAGAATTGCAATAGGTACTTTATCGTCACTGAACAGGTTAATCGAACGGCTACATCGATCTATTGGTGGATGTACCATCTACCGTTCTGAGAACTGTAAATATCTCCAGTCTTAATTTATTTATACATTGGTCATTGTAGAATTACTGTGGAGTTTTAGTCATCAGTGTAGTAAATAATCCAACGGCAAACAGTACTGTCAGGATGGCTCCATTTATTAGCGCTTTGTCTGGTTCTAATATCTCGAGCGGTACGGGATATGTCATTTACCATCCTAGAATTGCTATAGGATCAAAATCATTAATGAGCTGATCAATCCCACGGCCAAAGTGCTCTGGCGATGGATGTAGTGAGAAACGTATGGATAATTACCAATTTGTCTAGCCATCACCGTGCTATACCGTGATATCCATAGACATGAATTGGAATTTGCATTATCAGTTGTCATATTAATGCAACGTCTACAGTACTGTGAAGATGGCTGATTTCAGTACTGTAATATCACTCGTTATCATCTCGAAATATGATGGACCGTTCTCTTCAATTCTAGAATTGCTACAGGGACCATATCATCACTGTACAGTTAATTCGAACGGCTGCAGCGCTCTGCTGATGTATATTCTAAGTACCATACTGGGAATTGTAAACGTCATTAGACATAGCCGTACTATGGACTGACAACCACAGACACCCTCTGGAACATAAAGCTTCAATGAAGAGATTGATCTAACGGCAACAGCGCTTTATTGGTGGATGAAACAACCACCGCACTGGGATTTGTAGATATCTCCAGCCATAACTGATGCATACATTGATTATTCTAGAAATACTATGGAATTAAAGCCATGAGTGTATAGATTAGCACAGCGGCTGCAATACTTTTCTGACGGCTGCACGCAGTACTGTTGTATCAATTGCTATTATCTCGAGATATATTGGACACCTCTTTTACTGCTTCAGAAATGCTATGGAATATACATCGCCATTGAACAAGCTAATTAAACGGCTACAGTGCTCTCTTGATGGATGTACTAAGTACTGTACTAACAATTGCTAATATCTGTAGTCATAACCGTACCATGCATTGATTACTCAAGTATTGCGTTTAAACATAAATTATATGTGAACTAATTAGTCCAAAGGCTAAAGAAGCGTTATTATGGCTTATAGTACTCACTACTGATTCGACAATTGTTACTCTCTCGAGCGATAATGGGCTTGTCCATTTTCACTCTAGCATTGCAAAATTATTTAAACCATCGCTGAACGTTTTAACGCAAAGGCTTAATTGCATCGTCGGTCGATGTCCCAAACACCGTAATTGGAACATTTAAGGCCCCTAGCCATAGCTGACGTGTACATTGATTAATCTATAGCTGCTATGGATTTCAAATCATCACTGAACAAATTAATACAACAGCTTCTGTGGTCTATTGATGCATGTATAAACAACCGTACTGGGAGATTTAAATGTCTCTGTACATAACCGAATGTTGCATTGAACATTCTAGAACTACTGAGGAATGAAAGTCATCATTGAACAGATCATTCCAATGGCTGCAGTCCTGTAATGGAGGATGTACTGAGAACCGTACTGTCAATTGCAAATATCGCTAGCCATAACCGTACTATAAATTGGTTATCCTAGAATTGACGTGGAACATATATTATCAGCGTGCAAGTTAGTGCAACGGCTAAAGTGCTGTGTCTATGGCTGTACTCCGTACAGTGTCGTCAATTGTTAACGACTCGAGCGAAGCTGCGCCTGTCCTATGTCACTCTATAATTGCAATAGCATATATATCATCACTGTACATCATAATTCAACGGCTAAACTGCACCGTCGGTCGATATCCCACACACCGTAGCGGGAAATGATAATATCTCTCGACATAACTGATGCATACATTGACTATCCTAGATATGCTGTCGGATTTATATCATCACTGAACAGATTAATCCAACGGCTGCAGTCATCTATTGGTGTATGTACCATCTACTCTTCTGGGAATTGCAAACATCTCAATCCATAGCTGATATATTCCTTGATTATTCCAGGACCACTGTTGAATTTACATCGTCACGGCACGGACTATTTCAGCGGTTGCAGTGCTGTGATGCCGGCTGTACTCAGTATTGTTATATCAATTGCAAATGCCTCGAGTTATAGCGGTTACGTCTTTTGTCATTCTAGAATTGCAATGGAATGTAAATCATACCTGAACTGCTTAATCCAACGGCTGCACTGTCCTGTTGGTTGATGTACCAGCTACCGTTCTGGGAACTGTAAATGCCTCTACACATAACTGACGTGTACCTTGATTGTAATAGAGCTACTGTGGAACTTACGTCATCAGTGAACAGATTAATTCAGCGACTACGGTATTGTTATGATGACTGTTCTTGGTACTGAGCTGTCGGTTGCTAATGCCTAGAGTGGTAATGGTTATGGTTCTGGCTTTCGTCTTTATAGAATTACTATAGAATTTATTCATGATTGAACAGGTCAATCCAGCGGCTGCAGTTCCCTGCTGACGTAATTACTATGAACCGGAATGTGAAGTTTAAATATCTCTAGCCATAGCCCTACTTTACATTGATTACGCTAGAGTTGCTGCAAAATCCAAATTATTGGCCAACATATTAGTCAAACGACTATAACACTCTGACGATGGTCGTATTTAATTCTGTTTCGTCAATTGTTAATACCTCGTGCGACAATGGGTCAGTCCTTTGTCACTCTAGAATTGCTACAGAATATGTGCCACCTCTAGATTGACCTTTCCAATGGCTAGAATGCTATATTGGTGGTTGTACCAACTACCGTACTGGGAATTGTAAATATTATTAACTACAACAGATGTGTACATTGGTTAACCTAGAACTACTGTGGCAACTGTATCATCACTATCCAAATTTATACAACGGCAATAGTACTTCGGCTTTTAATGCCTCGAGCAATAACGGATCAGTCTTTTGTGATTCTAGAGTTGCTACAGAATACAGATCATAATAGAACAGAACAATCCAAATGCTACAGTACTCGGCTGATGGATGTACTAAGCACTGTGCTGTGAATTGTAAATATCTCGAACCATAAACGTACGATGTATTGATTGCGCAAGAGCTGCTGCTGAAATTAAATTGTCAGTGAAGATATTACACCAACGGCTGTCGTACATCGATGATGGCTGCACACAGTTCTGCTATGTCAATTGTTAATATCTTCGGCGATAATGGGTCAGTCCTTTGTAATTCTAGAAATGCTATATGATATGAACCATGACTGAACAGATTAATCCAATGTCTACACTGCTCTATTCGTGGACGTACCCGCTACTGTAATGAGAATTGTTACTGTCTCTAACCATAAATGAAATGTACATGGATTACTCTAGAACTCCTGTGGAATTTCAATCGTCACAGAACAGATTAGTCCAACGACCACGGTGATATACCGGTGGATGCACGAACAACCGTACAGCGAATTGTAAATATGTCTATCAGTATTTGATGTACACACTGACTATCCTCGAAATACCGTGAAACTAAAACCGACACTGAACGGATTATTCCTACGGCTGCAGTCCTCTATTGGTGCATGTAATACTACCGTACTGGGAAACGTAAGTATCTTTGTATGTAACTGGTGTCCACGCTGATTTTTCTGGAACTACCTTGGAATTTGATTCATCAGTGGGCAAATTAATCCAACGGCTGTGCTACTGTGATGATGGCCGAAATCAGTACTGTTATGTCAGTTGCTAGTATATGAAGATGTAACGGATATGTCCTTTGTCATTCTGGACTTGCTACAGAATACATGTCACCACTGGCCACACTCAGTTAGAGGCTACAGTGCTCTGTCGATAAACGTACTAAGCACCGTACTGTCAACTTTAAATAGCTGTAGCCACAACTGTTCTCTAAATTGATTATCCAAGAATTGCTGTTAAAGTTGAGTTATTAGTGGACGAGCAAGTAAGACGGTTAAAGTACTGTGATGATGGATTTACTCTGTACTGCGTTGTCAATTATTAACTTCTGGAGCGACAACGTATCTGCTTTCTTTCATTCCAGAGTAGCTGCATAATTTTAATCATCTGTCACCAGAATATGCAAACGGCTACTGTGCTCTGTTGGTGGACATAATCAGTACCGTTTTGGCATGTGTAATTGCCTCCAGCAACAATGAAACGTTCCTTCCATGATTCTACAGTTGCTGAATATTTTAGATCTTCGGCGAATAGATTAGTACAATGGCTGCAGTAGTGTGCAGAAGGGTACACGTGGAACGGTATTGTCAAATTTTAATCTCACTTCCGATATATAATCTATCAATTGATTATTCCACATATGTTATGCCGCTTAAATCATTCTTGAACATGTAATTCCTGCGTCCACGGTGCTGTGTTGGTTGATCAGCCAAGCCCCATACTGCCAATAGCAAGTATTGTAGCCGTAACTGACATACGCTTTGTTCTTCCACAGCCTCTGCGGAACTTAAGCCATGAGTAAACAAATTAATAAATCGTCTACGGTAATGAGATGACGGCTGTGCTCAGTCCTGTTTGGACATATGTCAGTTTCTCCAGCTACAGTTCCTCCCTCCATAGATCCTTCTACATTTGCTGGTGGACATAGATGATCAGCGAACAGATAGTTTCAATGGCTGAAGCATTGTGTAAATTTCTTCCCTGTACTGCATGGTCCTTTGTCAACATCACTAAAGATACCTGATGTATCCGAAGATCATTCTCGAACTGCAGGACGCTATAAATCATCATTGGACAGGTTAACCCAATAGCTAAACTGCTCTGTCGATGAACGTGCCAAGTACCGTAATGCCAATTGCACATATCTCCAAGCATATCGTATCTGTACATTGATTACACTACAACTGCTGCGGAATTTAAATCATCAGTAAACAACATAACCATCTGGCTACATTCCAGATACAATGGCTGTACTCCGTTCTCATTTGGCTCGTGTCAATGTCTGCAGCCACAGTTGTTCTATCCACTGATCATTCTACAATTTCTGAACACCTTAGTTGATCAGCGAACGGATTACTTCAATGGCCATAGTATTGCGTGGATGGCTACATACATTACTTTTTTGCCATTTGTGCAATATCACAGCAGATACACGACCAATTCCTTGATCGTTCTAGAACTGGCATAGAGCATAGATCATCATTGGAGATATTCAACAAGCGGTTACAGCGCCCTGTTGGTGAACGTAATATGTACAGTCCTGTCAGCTTTAAGTGTCTGTAACGATATGTGACATATACATTGATTATTCTCGACATGCTGTGGAATTTAAGCCGTTAGTGAACAAATTAATACAACTGCCACAGTCCGGTTACGATGGCTGTGCTCAGTGCTGTGTTGTCAATTGTACACGTCTCGTTAGATAATGCATCTGTCCGTTGTCATTCTAGCAATGCTATCGAGCTTAAATCGTCAGTGAACAGATTAATACGACGGCAAGAGTGCTCTACCGGTGAAAGTACTGTGTACCGTCCTGCCCTTTATAAATATCTCTAGACGTGATTGACGTATCCATCGGTCATTGTAGTATTACTGAGGAACTTCGATGATTAGCATGCAGACTACTACAACGGCTATTGTACTGCGCTGATGGCTACGCTCTGAACTGTATTGCACGTTGCCTATACCTCGAGGGATGAAGCCTATGTATTTTTCCAATCTAGAATTGCTATGGAACTCAAGTCATGAGTTAAGAGTTTAGTACACCTTCAACTGTACATTGTTGATGGACGTCGAAAGTATGGTGCTGTCAATCATTAGTATCTCTATACATATCTGTTCTGTACACTGGTTATGCTGTAGTAGGTGTGGAATTTAATTCATCAGTAAGCAAAAGAGACTGCGACGGCTGACGCAATGTGAAGATGGACGTACTCAGTACCGATATGTCAATTGCTGGTGTCTCGAGGGATAATGGACCTATCCATGGATTATTCTAGAATTGCTACACAGATTATGTCATCAATTTGCAGATTATTCCAACGGCAATACAGCACTGTTGATGGATGTACTAAGTGCAGCAATGTCAATAGTTATTATATATATCCATAACTGTTCAATACCTTGATTACTCTGGAATTGCTATAGGCTATGAGTCATCGCTTGACACATTAATCAAACGTCTACAATGCGCATTTAGTGGCTATTATCAGTACCGTAATAACATATGGAAATGTCTCTAGCGGCAGTTGCACTAATCATCGATCATTCTAAAGTTCCAGAAGGACACAGCTGATCAGCGAATAGATTAATCCGTTGGCAACAGTATTCCTTATTTGGCACCTCTCCGTGCTGTTTTGCCATTTGTCAACACCACTACCGATATTTGATATATCCATTGATCGTACTAAACTTGCTATTGAGGTTGAGACATCAATGAACAGATTAATCAAACGGCTACCGTGCTCTATTTGTGGATGTGGCTAATATCGTGCTGCGAATTGCAAATATCCGCGGCAATAAACGCAATATTGACCGAGTCTTCTAGAATTGCTCTGGTACTTAAATCGTCAGTGTACAGATTAATACCAATGCGACAGTACTGCGATGATAGCTGTGTATAGTACTGTATTGTCGGTTGTTAAAGTCTCGAACGGCTATGGATCAGCCTTTGTCAATACAGAATTGCAATACAATCTAAGTCATCATCGAACAGATCGACCCAACGGCTACAGTACCTGATGAAGTATGTACTAAGATCCGTACTGTCAGTTGCAAATATCTCTAACCTTAACCATCCTATACATTGGTTACACTAGAAATGCTTTAGACTTCACATCAGCAGCGGCTATGGAACCGTGATGACGGCGGCACTGAACAACTTTTCGTCAATTTTTAATATCTAGAGCGATAAAGAGGCAGCCCTTTGTCATTCTAAAATAGCAATAGTATCTAGACCACCATTGAACAGACCACTCCAGCGGCTACAGCGCTCTTTTGGTGCTAATCCCCACTTCCGCACTGCAAAATGCAAACATCGCTAGCCATAACTGATAAGCACATTGGTTACCCTAGAACTACTGTGGAATCCAAATCTATAGTGAACAAATTAATCCTACAGGTGCAGCACTGTGCTGATGGCTGTATTCGGTACTTCCATGTCATTTGTTAATATCTCCAGATATAAAAGGTCTGTCTCCTGTCGTTCTATGGCAGTAATAGGATATAAATCATCAATGATCTTGTTAATCCAACGGCTGCAGTGCCCTGTTGAATGATGTACCAGCTACCGCAGTAGGATTTGTAAATTTTTCCAGCCATAATCCTACAGTGCATTGTTAAATATAGACTGCCTCCTTAATTTACCTCGACAGCGAACAAATTATTCCAACATGTACAGTACTGTGATGATGGCTGCACTCAGTACTGTTTCGCCAATTGTCACTGTCCCGAGCTACATCGGATCTGGCTTTTGTCACTATAGAATTGCTATAGTATCCATATTATCTTTGAAATTGTTAATTCCACAGCTACATTGCTTCGTTGACGGATGGACTATGTACCGTACTGTCTATCATAAATATCTTTAGCCACAAGTGTACCATTCATTGGTTATTCCAGAATTGCAGTTAAATATAAATCATAAGTGTACAAATTGGTCCAACTGCTAATGTGCTGTGATGATGGCTGCATTCAGTATCGTTTTGTCAATTGCTAATCTCTCGCTCGATAATGGGCTAGTACTTTGTCGTCCTAGAAGTGCAATAATATCTAGATCACTGAAAACGTTAATCCAGCGTCTACATTGCTCTATTGGTGGAAGTAACAAATACTGTACTAGGAACTGTAAATATCTCTTGCCATAACTAATGTATACATTAGCGGTTCCACAACATCTGTGGAATGTTAACCATCAGCGAACAGATTAAACCATCGGCTGCTGTAATGTGACGATGGCTGTGCTGAGTACCGTCATGGCTGCAGTCAATATCTCGAGATATAACGGATCCCTCTTTTGTCACTCGACAATTGCTATAGAACCTGAGTTATCATTGAACAGATCAATCCAACGGCGACAGTGCTCTGTTGATGGGCGTACTACGAAGATTACTGTCAATTGTACATATCTATGGTAACAAATCGTGTATACAATTATTATCCTAGAGGTGCTGATGTAAAACAGTCGTCATTGAACAGATAAATCCAATTCCGCACTGCTTTCCTGGCGGATGTACTGGGACCAGTACATACAGTTTTAAACATATCTGGACACAAAAGTAGTATAAATTGAATATTCTAGGCTTGCCTTGGAATTTACGTTATGAGTGAATAAATAATTCCAGCGGCTGCAGTACTGTGACGATGGCTGTTCTCAGTACTGTTTCGTCAATTGTTAATATCTCGAGCGATAATGGGTGAATCCGTCGTCACACTAGAACTGGAACAGAATATACATCAGAACTGAACAGATTAATCCAATGGCTACTGGGGTCCATTGGTGAATGTATCACCTACCGCACTGGGAATTGTTATTGTGTCTGGCCATAACTGAAGTATACATTGATAGTTCCAGATCTATTGTCAAATTTACGTCATCACTGATCATATTAATCCAGTGGCTACGCTGGCCCACTGGTGAATGCATCAACCATCGTACCGGGAATTGTTTATGTACCTGGACATAACGGCTTTATACGATGATAATTCCAGAACTTCTGTCGAATTTATATCATCACTGAACAGATTAATCCAGCGACTGGAGTACTCTATTGGTAGGTGTACCGGCTACCGTACTGGGGATTGTAAATATCTGTATCCCTAAATCGTGTATGCATCGATTATTCTAGAAGCACTGTGGAATATATATCAGCAGTGAACAGTGGAATCCAACGGCTGCAGTACTGTTGTGATGGATGTACTCAGATCTGTTACGGCTACGGTCAATATCTCGAGATATAACAGATCCCTCTTTTCTGATTCTTGGGTTGCAATTGCATGTACGTCATCATTGAACATGTTGAACCTGCGGCTGCAGTGCTCCGTTGATGGATGTACTAAGTACCGTATTGTCAATTGTAAATATCTGTAGTCGCAGTCGCACCACATATTGTTTATTCTAGAATTGATGTTATACTAAAATTGTAAGTGAACAATGTAAGTCCAACCGCTAAAGAAATGTGACTAAGGCTCTACTAAGAGCTGTTTCTGCAATTGTTAGCGTCTCGAGCGATTGTGGGTCAATCGTTTGTCATCCTAGAATTGCAAAATTATTTAAGTCATCAACGGGCAAAATAATCCATCGGCTACTGTGCTATATTGGTTGGTGCGTCAATTACCGTACTGGGAAATGTAAATATCTCTAGACATAACTGATGTATACATTGACGTTTCTAGAAATCCTGGGTAATTTAAATCATCACTGAACAGGTTATACCAGCGGCTGGGGTACTGTGATGATGGCTTTACGCAATACTATTAAGTCAACCGTTAATACTACGTGATAAAACGGATCTTTCCTTTGTCATTGAAGAATTGCTGTAGATTCTACATTATCACTGAAGAGGTTAGTTCAACCGCTGGAATGCTCCGTTGACGGATGTAATAAGTACCGTTCTGCCAATTGCAAATGTCTGTAGCCCTGTGCTTACAGTGCATTGATTACTCTATAAATGCTCTAATATTTAATTACAAGTGAACCTGTTAATCCGACATCTAAAGTATTGTGATGATCACTGTACTCAGTATTGTTTCGTCACTCGATATTGGCTGGATCATAATTGGTCTGTATTACGTCATTCTTGAATTGCAAGAGGAAGTATGTCATCGCTGAAGATATTAATCAAGTGTCTGAAGTACTATGACGATGGCTGTACTCAGTACCCTTTCGTCATTTGTTAATCCCTCGACCGATAGTGGGCAGTCCCAGTTCATTCTAGAACTGCAATAGAGTCCACAGCACCACTGAACAGCTTAATCCAACGGCTACAGTGCTCTGTTGGTTTATGTACCAATTACCGTACCGGGAACAGTAAATATTTTTATATACCTCTTATGTGTAAATGTATTATTCCAGAAATACTGTTGAATATATATCACTAGCGAAAATATTAGTGCAAGAGCTATAGTAATGTGAGATCGCCGTGCATAATACTGATATATGAATTGCTAACATCTCCAGTAGAAATGGATCTCTGCTTTGTTATTCAAGAATGGCCATAGAATCTAAATCATCACTGAAAGTGTTAACCAACGACTGCAGTGCTCAGTTGGTGGACGTTACAACTACCGTACACGGAAATGTAAATATCTCTGGCAATTACGGGTGTATACGTTTATTATTCTAGAAATTCTGTGGAATTCATGTCGTAAGTGAACAAATTAATCCAGCGAATACCGTACTGTGATGATGGCCGTACTTAGTGCTCTGTTGCAGTTGTTAATGCCTAGGGCAATATTTCGTCGTTACTTTGCAATAGTAGGATTGCAATAGAATTTAAATTATCACTGAACATATTTATCCAGTGGCTGCAGTGTACGATTGACGGAAGTACCAAACACCTCCCTGGGAACTGTAAACATCTCTAACGGTCATATACATTGATTATTCTAGAACTCCTGTCGAATTTAAATCATCACTGAACAGATTAAGCCAACGGCTTTGGTGATTTGTTCGTGGATGTTATAAGCAGCTTAATGTCAATTGCAAAAATCCCTAGCCATAACCATTCAATACATTGGTTATTCTGGAGTTGCTGTCAAATTCAATCGATCGGTGCACAAACTATTACACCTGCTACACAATTGTCATGATGACTGTTCGAAGTACTCTGCCGGCATTTGCTATCATCTCGAGATTTAATGCATACGACGTTTGTCACACAGGAGTTGTTCTAGAATATATATCATCCGTGTACAGAATATTCCAACGGCTAGAGTTATCTGGTACTGCATGTACAGAGCACCGTGCCGTTAATTGTAATTGCCGCTGGCCACGACTGTACCATGCACTCGTCATTCTAGGACTGCTGTGGAAATTAAATCACCAGTGAACATATTAATACAACGACTGCAGTACCATGATGATGGCTGTACTCAGTACCATGTTGTCAATTGTTAATATCCCGGACGGCAATGGGTCTGCCCCTTCTCATTCTAGAATTGCTATAAAATTTAAATTATCGGCGTCCTGGTTAGTCAACGGTCGCAGTGCACTGATGATTGCTATACTCAGCACTGTATTGATGTATGTCAATTTCTCCAGCAGCAATATCTCTATCCATAAATCATTCTACAATAACCGTAGAAATTAGTAGCTCAGTGAACGAATTTATGCAATGGCGATGTTATTGTTTGTATGGCTACCCTCAGTACTGTATTGACAAATGTCAATGCCACTAGCGATATGTGGTCCATACATTGATTATTCTAGAATTGCCACATGGTTTAAATCATCAGCGAACGCATTAAACCAACGTCTACAGTGCTGCGCTTGCGGATGCGCACAGCACCGACCTGCTAACTGTAAATATCTCTAACCAAAACACATATATAAGTTGGTTAACCTGGAGTTGCTGTTGAACGTAGGACATCAGTTGTCAAGTTAATACAACTGCTACAGTACTGTGATGTTGGCTGTACTCAGTACTGTGTTGTCAGTTGCTGATATCCCGAACGATAATGGGTCTGTCTTTCGTCATTCTAAAATTGCTCTATGATATACATCATCACTGAATAAATAAATCCAATGGATTCATTGCACTGTTGGTGGAAGTATCAGGTAATTTACTGCCAATTGTAAACGTCTCTAGGAGCAACTAATTAAATCATGGATTATACTAGATGTGCGTTCGAATTTAAGTGGCATGTGATAAAATTATTCTAACAGCTACAGTAAATTGATGAAAGCTGCACGGAGTACCGTTTCGACAATAGGAAGTGTCACGAGCGATAATGGGTGTGTCCTTCGTCGTTCTAGGGTTACAGCAATATATATATCATCATTAACCATACTAGTCCACCGTCTGCAGTGCTCCGTTGATGAAGGTACTCAGAACCTTAATGTAAGTTGTAAATACATATAGCCACAACTCATGCTTACACTGATTATTCTAGAACTTCTGTTAAATATTAATCATCACTGAAAAGATAAATGCAACGTCTAGAGTACTGTGATGATGGCTGAACCTAGTACTGCGTTGTCTGTAGCGATTTTCTCGATCGGGGGCTGTCTTTTGCCATCCTAGAATTGTTATAGAATGTAAACCATCATTGAACAGATAAATCTAAAGGTTACAGTACTCTGTTGATGGATGTACTAAGAACCGCGCTCTCACCGCAAGCATCTCTGGTCATAACCGTACAATACAATAATTATTCTAGCACTGCTGTTAAATTTAAGCTGTCAGTAACCAAATTAGTCCAGCGGCTAAAGCACCCTGAGGGTGGCTGTACTCAGTACGGTTTCGTCGATTGTTAATATCTCGAGCGACGGTTGGTCAGTCCTTTGTCCCTATAGGATTGCGATAGGATACAAATTATCTCTGAACAGACCAATTCAGCAGCTACAGTGCGCTGTTGATAGATGTCCTGCGAACTGTACTAATAATTGCAAATATTCCAAGCCATAGCAGTAACGTACATCGACTACCCTAAACTTTCTTTGGAAAGAACTGTACTGATAATTGCAAATATTCCAAGCCATAGCAGTAACGTACATCGACTACCCTAAACTTTCTTTGGAACTTAAACCATCACTGAGCAGATCAGTCCAACGACTACAGTAATTTGTTGGTGGACGTACCAACTACCGCACTGGGAATTGCAAATGCCAGCAGCCATAACTGTTACATGCGTAGATGATACTCGAAATACTGTTGAATCTAAATCTTTAGAGAGCAGCTTAATCCAACAGCTGCAGTAATGTGACGATTGCTGTGCTGAGCACCGTTATGTCAATTGTTAACGTCTCGAGCGATAATGGGTTAGTTCTATGTCATTCCGGAGCTGCAATAGAATTCAAATTATCGCTCAACCGATTAATCCAACCACTGCAGTGTTCTGTTGGTGAATTTATTGAAAGCAGTACTGTGAATCTTGAATACGTCTAGCCATAATCGTACTGTGCTTTGAATATTCTGGAGTTGCTGTTGAACACAGATTATCAGTGAAGAAATTAGTCCAATGGCTAAAATGTTGTGCTGTTGACTGTAATGAGTTCAGTTTCGTGAGTTGATAATGTCTCGATAGATAATGGATCAGTCATTCGTCATTCTAGAAATGCAAGAGGATATAAACCATCACAGAACGTATTAATCCAATGGCTAATGTCAACTATTGGTGAAAGTTACTACTACCGTACCTGGACATGTTAATGCCTCTAGCCACCACTGATGTATGCATTGATTATTCTAGAAATACTGTGGAATTCAAGTCATCGATGAAGAAATTAGTACAACGGCCACAGTGCTGTGTTGATGCCTGTATTATTACAGTGCAGTCAGTTGTTAATACCTCGATGTGTAGTGAAACTGCCCTTTGTCGTCTCATAATTGCCATAGAATCTAAATAATCATTGAGCAGATATGTCCAACGGCTGCAGTGCCCCGCTGATGGATGTACAATGTATCGTGCTTACGGTTATAATTTTCTATAGCCATAACCGTGCTATACATTGGTTATTCTAGAATTGCTTTGGAATTTACATCATCACAGAGCTAATAAATCCAGTGCATACAGTACTGTGACGATGGCTGTACTCAATACGGTCTCGTCAATTTTAAATGTCTCGGGTGATAATGTGCAAGTCCTGCGTCATTGTAGAGCTGCAAGGGTTTATACGTCGTCACTGAACAACTTAATCCAACGGCTGCATCGCTCTATTGGTGGACGTACCAAATACAGTACTGGGAATTGTAAATGTTTCTAGCCATAACCGCACTGTAAATCGATAATTCTAGAATTGGCGTTAAACTTATGTTGCCAGTGAACAAATTATTTCATTCGCTAAGGTACTGTGATGGTTGCTGTATACAGTACTGTTTCGTCATTGCTAATGCCTCGAGGTATAATGGGGCAGACCTTTGTTATTCCAGATAGCACTAGAAATTAAGTCGTCATTGAACAGGTTAATCCAAAGGATGGAGTGCTGTATTGGTTGACGTACCAACTATCTTGCATGGAATTGCAGGTATCTCTAGCTGTAACTGATGCAGACATCGATTTTTCTATACATGCTGTGGAATTTAAACCGTCAGTGAACAAATAATTCTAACGGATACAGTACTGTGAGGATGGCTGATTTGAGTAGTGTTATGTCAACTGTCATTACATTGAGCTTTTTCGGTCCTGCCCTTTGTTACTCTAAATTCGCTATAGAATATAAATCAGCATAGAACAGGATAGTTCATCTGCTACAGTGCGCTTATGATGGATGTGCAAGGCAGTGTACTGCCAGTTGCAAATATCTCCAGACATTAGCGCACAATAAAGTGATTACTCTAGAATTTCTGTCAAATTTGAGTCATCAGTGAACAAATTACTCCAACGGCTAAAGTACAGTGATGACGGCCTCACTCATTACTGCTTCATCAATTGTTGATATTTGGAGCCATAATGGGTCAGTCGATTGTCACTCTAGAATTGCAGTAATGCTTAAGGCATCACTAATCATAGTAAACCAATGGCCAAAATGCTCTATTGGTGGATGTGCCAACTACCGTACCGGCAACATTATATACCTCTAGCCACAACCGATGTACACGGTTATTACTCTAGAAATACCGTTGAATTTAAATCGTCACTGCACAGATCAATATAGCGGTTAGAGGACTACATTGGTGGCTGCTCCAACTACTTATCTGGAATTTGCAGATACCTTCGTCCATAATTGATGTATACATTGATTATTCTAGAACTACTGTCGAATATACGTCATCAGTGAGCAATCTAATACAACGGGTACGGTACTCTGACGATGGTTATACATAGTACTCAGTGGTCAGTTGTTAATATCTAGAGCTAAGGCGGATACGTCTTAACACATTCTAGAATTGCTTCAGAATCCTTATCATCACTGAACAGGTTAATCCAATGGTTATGCATCACTGTCGTAAGACGTTCTTAGAACTGTACTGTCAACTGTAAATGTCCATAAACATAACCGTATAATACATCGACTGACCTAAACTTGCTCTTGAATAAAGGCCGTCACAGGACAGATTAATCCAACGACTACTGCACTTTAGCGGCGGAAGTTCGGTCTACCGTACTGGGAGTTGCAAATATCAGAAGCCATTTCTGATGTATACGTGGATTAATGTAGAACTACTGTGGAATGTATGTCATCAGTGAACAGATTGATACAATGGCTGCAGTAAAGTGATGATGGCTGTACATAGTACAGTTATTCGAATCTTCACTCCATGAGCAATAACGGACGTTTCTTTTGTCATTCTGGGATTTCTGTATAACCTATATCATCCCTGTCGTTGATAATCCCACGGCTACAGTGCTCTGTTGGTTGATGTGCTAAGTACCGCACTTTCAGTTGTAAATATCGCTAGCCATAGCCGTACTATATATTAGTTGTTTCAGAATTGATGCAAAATTTAAAGTGTTAGAGAAGAAATTAGTCCAACGGCATAAGCTCTCTGATGATGGACGTACTCAGTACTGTTTCGTCAGTTGTTAATGTCTCGAGCCCAAAATGTGCGAGTACTTCGTCACCATGGAACAGCAGTGGAATGTAAAACATCACCGAACAGATTAATACAATTGCTAAAATTCGGAATTTGTTGATGTACCAACTACGATAAAGGTAATTACAAATATCCCTAACCATAATTGAGGTATACATTGGTTATTCCGGGTCTAATGTATGTAGGTCGTCAGTGAACGGATTACTACATCGGCTGCAGTACTGTTTTGATTGCTGGTCTTAATACCCCTACTTGAATTACTATTGTATCGAGATATGACGGCTCTGTCCCTTCTACACTGAAGGTTTAAGCTCCACAGTAGCTCTAGGATAATCAACGTGTACATCAGTTATGGATAGAGATATTTACAGTTTCCGTTGCGGCAATTGGTGTATTCACCAATAGAGCTTTGTACCCCTTCGATTAGTCTGCACAGTGATTATTCAAGTTGTTCCAGAATATTAAATTTATACGTCAATTATGTCTCGAAATATGTACTATTCCCAGTACAGTAGACTATACGTCCACCAGTAGAGCAACGCAGCCGATGGATTATGCTGTTAAGTAATGATTTCAATTCCATTGCTCTTCTAGAAGGACGAAGTGCTGACGCATTACTTCTGAAGTCATAGCGAATTGACGAAGAAGTACTGAGTATAGGCACCAACACATTACTTTAGACGTTGCCATAATTTGATCTCTTATAATATAAGCACGAAAGCAATTCTAGAATAATCAATGCATAGTACGGTTACGTCTACAGGTGTTTACAATCGACAGTACGGCACACTGCATATCCACCAGCGGAGCACTGTAACCGTCGAATTAACCTGTTCGATACTGATGTAGGTTATATTGGTAATCTAGAATGACAAAAGGGAGGTCCGGTGCAGCTGGGGATATTAATGGTCGACAAAACAGCTCCTAGTGCATCTATCATCACATTACTGCATCCGCTGCATTAATCGGAGCACTGATGATTTATGTTGCACAGTGGTTCTTGTATAGTCATGATATACATCAGTTATGTGTTGAGGTATTTACAATTCCCAGAACGGCAGTTAGTACGTCACCAATAGGACAGTGTAGCCGTCGGATTAAGCACTTCAGTGATGATTTATTTTCTCTTGCAATTCGAGAATGACAACAGACGTAACCGTTATAATTCAAGATATATACAATCGATACAAGAATACCGAGTACATCCATCGTCGCAGCACTGCAACCACTGGAATAGTCTGCTTAATGATGACGCAAGTTGAACAGTGGTTCTAGTATAATCAGGGTATGCGTCAGTTATGGATTCAGATATTCGCAATTCGCCGACTAGTAGTAACATTCATCAATATATGACAGCAGCTGTTGGATTTATCAGATCGGTGTTGACTTAAATTCCACACGAGACCTAGAAAAGTCAACGTGTAAATCAGATATGGCTAGAGATATTAACAATTTCCGTTAGGGTATTCGGTACGTCCGCCGACGGTGAAGCTTAACCGTGGAATTATGATGTACAGTGGTGATATAAATTCCGTTGCAATTCTAGAATGACAAAGGACAGCCGCAACATCGCTCGAGACGTTAACAATTGAAGAGAGAATACCGAGTACATCCGTAAACATAGCGCTTTAGCCGCTGCACTAACGTGTACACCGATAATTTCTGTACAGTATCAAATCTCGGACGATCAAATAATCGAACGGTTGTAGCTACCGATACTTGCAACTGACTGTACGGTTCTTAGTACGTCCACCATTACAGGACTGTAGCCGTTGGAATGATCTGTTCAATGGTGGTGCATATTCCACAGCAGTTCTGGAATATTCAATGTAACCATCGGTTACGTATAGAGACATTTACATTTCCCTGAACGGCAGTTTATACATCCACCAATAGATCACTGCTGCCTTTGCATTTTTCTCTACAGTGATGATTTGGAATCCACAGCAGTTCTAGAATAATCATTGTATGCATCAGCTATGGCAAGAGGTATTAAGAACTCCTATTACTGTGTTTTGGACATCCACCGGCGTTGCAACTTAGCCGGTGCATTAAGACGTTCAGCGATGATATAAATTATATGGCAATTCTGGAATGAGAAAGGACAGGCCCGTTATAACTCGAGACATCAATAAATGACGGACCAATTGTAAGTGCAGCCATAGCATGCGTACTTTAGCCTTTGGACTAATTATGTCACATATAATTTAAGTTTAAACGCAATACTTGAATAATCAATGCATGGATCGGTTACGAAAACAGATGTTTACAATTGTTAGTTCGGTACTCAGTGCGTCCATCAACAGTGCACTGTAGCCGTCGGATTAACCTGTTCAATGATGATTTAGATTCTGTAGCCATCCTAAAATGACATAAGCCTGGGGCGTTATTTCTCGATACATTAACAATTGACATAATAGAACTGTGTACAGGCATCATCAGAAAACTGTAGATTCTGGATTAATTCGATTACTGACGATTCAATTTTAACAGCAGCTCTGGAATAACCAATGTACACATCAGTTATGTCTGAAGATATTTAAAGTTCGCAGCACGGTAGTTGCTACAATCACCGATATATCACTGTATCCGTTGCATTGATCTGTTCAATGATGCTTTAGACTCCACAGTAGCTCTAGGATGTTCAATGTATACGTCAGTTGTGGCTGGGGATATTTATAACACCAAGTACGGTAGACAATGCATGCACAAATTGAGCACTGTAGCAGTTGGATAAATTCGTCCGCTGGCAATATGAATTACATAGCACGACTAGTTAAACCAATGTGTATGACGGTTGTGGCTAGAGCAATTTCCAATTGGGAATACGGTTCTTGAACATCCATTAAGAGTGCACTGTAGCTGTTGGTTCGATCTGTTCAATTGTGTTCTATGTTCTACTGCAGTTATGGAATGCAAAAGTCCTTAACCATTATCACCCAAGGCATTAGCAAGTGGCAAAACAGTACTGAGTACAGGCATCGTCACAGTACACCAGCCTCTGTATTAAACAGTTCAGTGTTGATTAACATCCAACAGCATTTCTAGAGTATTGAATATATACATCCGTTGTGTTTGTAGGTGTTTGAAGTACACGGTACGGTAGTTGCTGCATTCACCGTTATAGCCTGCAGCCGTTTAATAAATTTGTCCGCTGACGATGTAAATTGCAAATCATGTCTAGAGTTATCAATGTATAGGGCGGCTATTGCTAGAGATATTCCCAGTTCACAGTCAGGTTCTTAGTGCATCCATTAAGAGAGCACTACATACGTTGGATTGATCTATTCAATGATGACAGAGAATCGACAGCACTTCTAGAGTAGCAAAGGATAGACACAACATCCCTCGAGAAATTAACAATTGACGAAACAGTACTGAGAGCAGGCATCATCACAGTACTGTAGCCGTTGGGTTAATCTGTTAGCTGATGAGTCAAATTCCACGGTATTTCTAGAATAACCAATGGATACATTGGAATAACCTGCTCAGTGGTGGTCTCTAATCTACTACAATTCTAGAATGACAAAGGACTGCGCATTATCGCTCTAGGCATTAAGTATTGACGAAAGAGTACCTAGTGTGGCCATCATCACAGTTCTGTAGCAGTTGGATTAGTTTATACACTGGTGACGTAAATTACAGGGCAATTCTATGGCAATCAATGTACCGGACGGTTATGGCTATGTTTACATCTGACAGTACGGTCCCTAATACATCCAACAACAGTGCACTGTAGCCGGCGGAATGATCTGTTCAATGATGATTTGGCTCCTACAGATATTCTAGAAGGACAAAAGGGAGATCCGTCATATCTGGATATACTAACAATTGACATAACGGTACTCAGTACAGCCATCAGGTCAATGCTGCAGCCGTTGTAATAATCTGTTCACGGATGACTTAATTCCACAGCAGTCCTAGAATAAGAAATGTATACGTTGAATTAATCTGTTCAGTGATAATTTATATTCCATTGCAATTCAGGTATGTCAAAGGACTGACGCACTATTGCGCTAGACATTAACAAGTGACGAAATAGTAATGAGTACGGCTATCATCGCAGTAATGTAGCCGTTGGCTTAATTTGTTCACTGCTGATGTAAATTCCGAAGCATGTTTAGAGTACCCAATGTATATTACGCGTATGGTAGGATATATTTGCTATTGAGTGTACGGTTCATACTAGATCCATTAGCATAGCACTCTTGCTGATGGGTTAACCTGTTTACTGAATATATATATTGTAAAACAATTCTAGAATGAGAAATGAGAAATCCACTTTCTCTCAAGGCATAAGCAATTGCTAACGCAGTACTGGGTGCAGCCGTCATCACAGTTCCTTAGCAGTTTCACCACATTGTTCACCAGTGATGAAAATTCCGAAGCAATTCTAGAATAGCCAATTCATAGTACGGTTGTGGGTAGAGAAATTTACTATTCGGTGTACGGTACTTGTTACATACACCAACATATCAATGCAGCTAACACAGTTCTGATTGCAGCCATCATAACATTGCTGTAGACATCGAACCACAAGTTCACGGATGATTCAAATTCCTAAGTAACTCTGGAAGATCCTGTGTATTGCACGGCTGTGGCTTGAGATATATTCAATTGACAGTGCGGTACTTATTTTATCTGCCAAAGGAGCACATTTGCTGTCGGACTATTCTGTTCACTGGTGACGTATATCCTATAGCAACTCTAGAATCAAGAACGCATATATACTATACCTCGACATATTTGTAATTGACAACACAGTACAGATTACAGTCGCCTTCACGCTGCTGTAACCGTTGCATTACATTGCTCACTGATGATTCAAATTCCACAGCCATTCTAGGGCAATCCTTGTATAGCACGGTTATTTGCGGATTGTGACATTTGTAATTGACATTACGGTACTCAGTACATCCAACAAAAGATAATTCTAACCTATGGACTAATATGTTCAGCGAGGATTTATATTCTACAACAATTCTAGAATGTAAAAGGACAGATCCATTAAAGCTTCAGATATTGCCAATTGACACAGCTCTACTGAGTACAGCCGTCGTCACGTTACTGCTGCCGTATGTTTCGTTTTATCACAGATGAATTAAATTCTCGAGCATTTCCAGAATAGCAAGCGTCGAGAGCACCTATGGCTAGAGACTTGACATTACGTTACTTAGTACATCTACCATTAGAGCAATGTTGCCGTTGGAATAATCTGTGCAATGATGTTTTATATTCTACAGCAGTTGCAGAATGACCAATGTATTGCACGGTTATGGCTAGAGACACTTGCAACTGATACAACTGCACTTAGTTCATCCACCATAAGAGCACTGTAGCCATAGGATTACCATTTTCTGTATATATTTATATTTCATAGGAAATATAGAATGGCAAACGACAGATCGATTATCCTACGAGTTATTAATAATTACCAATACGGTATTGAGTTTAGCCATCATCACAGTACCGTAGCAGTTGCAGTTCTTTGCTCAATGCTGATGTAAATTCCAAGCAATTCTAGAATATTCTATCTTTAGTATTATTATGGCTACAGATATATACAATTGACATTATGGTACTAAGTACATCCATCAATAGATCCATGTAGCAGTTGGGTGAATCTGCCCGGTGATGATTTAGTTCTAATAGCAATTATAGAATGACAAGGACAGACCGTATATCCCTCGAGATAATAACAACTGACAACACATTTCTAATTACAGCTATCGGCACTTTGCTGTAGACGTCGGATCACATGTACCCCAATCCTAGAATAATCAATGTATAGTATATATATGCCACGAGGTATTAACCAATGACATCAGGGTACAGAGTAAGGCCATAATAACTGTACTTCAGCTGTTGCATCACTTTGTGCATACGGGGTATCAATTCTATACCAATTCTGGAATGACAAAGCACAGATTCATTATCCCACTGTGTATTATCAATTGTGAACACAGTTATGTATGCAGTCGCCATTAGAATACTGTAGACGTAGTATTACCTTTACCTGTGCGTTAATCAGTACATCTATCAACAGGTCACCGTTATCGCTGGATTAAAACGTTCTATGATGACTTATATCTTTTACCAATACTAGAATGACCGCGGTCATATCAGTTAACGCTCGAAACGTAGACAATTGACAACACAGTACTGAGTGTAGTCATCGCCACAGTACTGTACAGGTTGGATTAATTCCTTCACTGATGTATATCATTCTCCAGCAATTCCATAATAGTCAATGTATAGTACGCCAATGGCTAAGAATATCTTCAAACGTCATTACAGAACTTAATACATCGAGCATCAGAGCCCTGTAGCAGTTGGATTCATCTGCCCAGTGCTGATTTAGACTATATAGCAACTCTCGAATGACGATCGAAAGATACATTATCCTACGAGATATTCACATTCGACACCGCAGTACTGATTACAGCCTCATCAGTGCACTACAGCGGTTGGATTACTTTGTTCATTGACGGTTTAAATTTTAAAGCAAACTATGGGTTGACAAACACGAATCCATTATCCCTCAATAGATTATCATTAGACAACTCGGTACGGAGTGCAGTCACCGCCACAGCATTGTAGCCGTTGAATTACTTCTCTCACTGTTGATATAATTTCCAAAGTAATTCTGGAATAACCTGTGTATAATATAGTTCTTGCTAGAGACATATGCATTTGACATTTCGGTATATAGTACATACACCAACATATCCATGTGGCAGCTGGATGAACCTGTCCAGTGAAGATTTTGATACCATTGCAATTATAGAATGACAAAATACAGACCCAATATCCCTCGAGATAATAACAATTGGCAACACAGTTCTGATTACAGCCATCATCACATCGTTTTAGACGTCTTGCCACAAGTTCACAGATGATGTAGATTCCAAAGAAATTCTGGGGCAGCCTATGTATATTACGGTTATGGCTTGTGACATATACAATTGGCAATACCGTACTCAGTATATCCAACAACAGAGCACAGTTGCGGTTGGACTAATCTGTTCACTGATGATATATATTCCATAGCAACTCCAGAATCAAAAATGCAGTCCTACTATCTCTCGAAATATTTGTAATTGACAACACATTGCAGATTACAGCCATCATCACGCTGCTGTAACCGTTGTATTACTATGTTCAATGCTGCTTTAATTCCTATTTCAATTCTAGAACAGCAAAGGACTGGCCCATTATCGCTCGAGACACTATCAATTGACGTAGCAGTACTGAGTACATCCGCCGTTGCAGTACCTTAGCCGTAGGACTAACCTGTTCACTGATAACTTATGTGTAACAGCAATTCTAGGATAATCAATATCTAGGACCGTTGCACGTACAGATATCTACAATTAACAGGGCGGTACTTAGTACGTCCATCCACAGAACTATGTAGCCGTTGGATTAAACTCTTTAGCGATCATTTACGTTCTATAGCAGACCCCGAGTAGCAAAACACGTATCGGCTATAGCTCGAGGTGTTTACAATTTACATAACTGCAGTGTGTACAGTAATCGTCACAGTACTGAAGCGGTTGGATTTATCTGTTCCTGTTGATTTACGTTCCACAGTGGTTCCAGAATAATAATTGTACACATCAGTTATGGCATGCGTTAATTACAATTCCCAGGACAGTAGCTGGTACATCCACCAGTAGAGCACTGTAGCTGTTGGACTAATTAGCACAGTGATGGTGTAGATTCCTAAGTAGAACAAGACTAGTCAACGTACTCGTCTGTCATAGATAAAGATACTTACAGTTCTCAGTATGGTATGTGATACATCTATCAACAGAGCTCTGTAGCGGTTGGATAGCTCTGCTCAATGATGACTCATATCCTATAGCAATTCTAGAAAGCCAAAAGACAGATCCATTACCGCTCGAGATATTAACAAGTGAGAACATAGTTCTAGGCTCAGGAACCACCACATGGCTGTAGCTGTTGGACTAATTTTACCACTGATGTCTTAAATTCCACAGCAGCTAATGAATAATCGATGTACACACCGGCCATGCCCAGGGATAATTTCAATTCTCTGTAAGGTAGCTGGTACGTCCACCAAGGTAGCACTGTAAACGTTGGATTAATTTGTTCACGGATCATAAGAATTCCACATTAGTACTATGTTAATGAATACATACACCAATTATGGACAGAGATATTTACAATTTCAAGTACGGTAGTTGGTACATCCACGAATAGCGCAACCTAGTATTTGGATTAATCTGTTGAGTAACTATTTATATCCTATTACAATTTTGGAATGATAAAGTACAGCATTCATGCTTCAGAAAATGACAACTGGCAACACAGCACGAATTACAGCCGTCATGTCAGTGCTGTAACCGTTAAATTAGTTAGTATACTGATGATTTATACTTCACAGTTGTTATAGAATAACCAACGTATATATCAGATATGCCTAGTGATGTATAAAAGACCCTGCAGCGTATTTGATGCACCCTCCATCTGAGCCCTGTAGCCGGTGAATAAATTTGGTCACTGGTGACTTAAGTACAAGAGCGAGTTTAGAGTAATAAATGTATACAACGGTCAAGACTGGCGATATTTACAATTTAGAGTACGGTTCTTGGAACATCCATCAACAGTGCACTGCAGCCGATGGATTGATCTGTTCAATGATGATACATATCCGGTAGAAATTGTAGAATTGCGAAAGACTGGCCCAAGATCGCTCTAGATATTAACAGGTGACGAAACAATACGGAGTTAGTCATTATCAGTATGCTGTAGCCGTTTGATTGATCCGTTCACTGATGTTGTAAATTCCAAAGCATGCCTGGAGTAATCAATGTATAGTCCGCTTATGGCTAGTGATATATACAATTAACAGGATGGACCCTATAGCAGCCGCCAAGAGAGCACTGCGAACGTTGGAATGATCTGCCCTGTGGCTACTAAAATTTCACGGGAAATCTAGAATATTCAATGTATACGTCAGTTATGGCTACAGACATTTACAGTTCAACGGAGCACTGTAGCCATGTGTAATCCTGCTCTATGATGTTTTAAAGTGTGTAGCAATTTTAGAATGCCAAAAGAAATATCCGCTGTTGCTCAAGGTATTAACAATTGACATAACAGTACTGAGTAGCCGTCGTCACATTACTGCAGCCGCTGTATTAATTTGTACACTGACGATTTGTATTCAACAGTAGCCCTAGGATAATAAATGTGTACATAAACTATGGTTAGAGATATTATCTACTCCCGGTACGTAGATGGGACATCCACCAATGGAGCAATGTAGACGTTCAACTAAGCTGTTTACTGATGACATTAATTTCATTGCAGTTCTAGTACGACAATGGACTGCCCCATCTTCGTCCGAGACTATAACAGTTGACGATACAGTACTGAGGACAGATATCACCACAGTGCCTTAGATGTTGGACTAATTTCTCCGCTAATAACACAAGTTTAACTGCATTTCTAGCTTAATCATCGCATAATACGGCTATGCCTACAGATATTTTCAATTGACAGGACGGTACTTAGGACGTCCAACAGCGGAGCAATATAGCCGACGAATTGGCCTCTTCTATGGTAATTTAGATCATATAGCAATTGTGCAACAACAAAAGGCAGATCCGTTATATCTCGTGACATTTACAATTGACATAACTGTACTGAGTACAACCATCGTCACATTGCAGCAGCCGCTTCATTAATCCGTTCATTAATGATATAAATTCCACAGCAGACCTATAATAATAATTGTCGTCATCAGTTATGGCTAGACAAATATACTACTCCCAGTACAGTAGCTGCTACATCCACCAATACATCAATGTAGCCGTATGATAAATCTGTTCAGCGATGACCTAAATTACGCAGTATCACTAGAATATTCAATGTACACATTAGTAATGCCTTAACATATTTACACTTCCCAGTACAGTATTTGGTACATCCACCAATAGGGGAATGTAGACGTTGGAGTAAGCTGTTTAGTAATGCTTTATATACCGCAGCCATTCAAGAGTAACAAGGGCTGGCACATTATAGCTCGAAATATTATGAATTGACGAGACAGGGCTGAGTACAGACGTCATCACAGTACTTTAGAGGGTGGACTAGTTCCTTCACTTATAAGGTATGATTAGCACGAATTCTAGAATAATCAATGTATACTACGGCTAGGACTACAGATATTTGCAAATGGCGGTACGGTACTGAGTACATCCACCAACGGAGCACTGTAGCCGTTAAGTTAAGCTGATCAATGATGTAGATTAAGTAGCAATTCTAGAATGACGAAAGACGGATTCGTTGTCGCACTAGTTATTAACAAATGACAGAACAGTACTGAGTACGGGTATCATCCCGTACAGTATCATAGTACTGTAGCCACCGGAATAATTAGTTCAGCGGTGACGAAAGTTCCCAAGTAAGACGACAATAGCTAATGTATGGTAGGGTTATGGATAGAGATATTTGTAACTTTAGGTACGTTTCTTAGGACATTCATCAACAGAGCACTGTAGACGTTGGACTGTTCTGTTTTATTGTAACTCAAAAATGACAAAGGACTGACCCATTATCTTTCGAGACATCAGTAATTGACGGAACAGTACACAGTACAGCCATCATCACAGTACTTTGGAGGTTGAACTAATTTGTTCACTGATAACCTGTGATTAACAGCAAGCCTAGAATAATCAAAGTATGGTGCGGTTATGGCCTCAGATATTTACAATAGACAGTACTGTACCTAGTACGTCAATCAACGGAGCTCTGTAGCCGTTGAGTTAGCATGTTCTAAGATGATGTAAATTCCATAGCAATTTTCAAATGACATGAGGCAGTTCAGTTATAGCTCGAGTTTCTAACAATTGACATGACAGTACTGAGTACATCTATCATCACAGCACTGCAACCGCTGGAATAATCTTTACAGTGATGATTTAAGTATCTCAGTAGGCCTAGATTAGTCACGGTGTACACAGCTTCGGTTAGCGATATTGTCTATTCCCGGTGCGGTAGTTAGGATATCCACCAATGTCGAATGTAGCCGTTGAATTAAGCTGTTCAGTGGTGACGTAATTTCCCTTGAACCTCTAGAATGACAAAGGGCTGGCTCATTATCGCTCGAGACATCAACAGCTGACGAGACAGCACTGATTACAACAACCATTCAAACACATAAGCAGTTGCACTAGTTTGTTCACTTACAATTTAATTGTAACAACAGTTCTAGAATAATCAATGCATAGTACGGTTATATCCACTGATATTTATAATTGACCGTACGGTACTTGGTACATTCATTAACTTAGCGCTGTAACCGTCCAATTAAACTTCTCGATGATGATGTAGATACTATAGCAATTCTAAAAAGACAAATTACATATCCGTCATTGTTCGAGATATTGGGAATTGACATAACAGTACTGAGTACAGCCATCGTCATAATACCGCATCCGCAGGATTAATATGGGCACTAACGCCTTAAATTCCACTGTTGTTCTAGACTAATCTAGGTGTACATCAGTTACGGCTAGAGAAATTAACAGTTGCCAGAACGGTAGTTAGGACATCCACCAATGGAGCAATGTAGCCGTTGTACTATGTGGTTTGGTGAAGACTTAAATTCCCTTGCATTTGCAGAATGACAAAGGACAGGCCCCTGGTCGCCCGAGACATTGACAATTGGCGAAACAGTACTGAGTACAGAAATCATCACAGTAGTTTATCCGATAGATTAATTTTATCACCCATAACCTTTGTTTATGAGCAATTCTAGGGTGTCAATGTATAATACGGTTATGACTACAGGTATTTTGCATTTGAGAGGACGGTACTCGGTACAACCATCGACACAGCACTGTAACCTTTGGGTTAACCTGATCGCTTATGATGACTTAACCTCTATTGCCGTTCTAGAATGATCCACGCATAGATCAGATATCATTAGTGGTATTTGCAAATGACAATAGAGCAGTGAGCGTAGCAGTCTGCACAATACTGGAGCCGTTAAAATGATTTGTTCGCTGATCACCTAAGTCGTTCAGCAATTTTAAAATCATCCATGGCGAGAGAAACTGTCGCAGGAGACCTTGACGTATGTCAAGAGAGGACTGAGTTCCGCCATTATTATTGTGCTGCAGCCGTTCGATTAATTTGTTCACTGATGATTTAAAATCCGCAGCTGCTATAAAATTATCAATGCACCGATCAGTTACGGTTAGACATAATTACAATTGGCAGTCCGGCGCTTGGTACATCAACCTGCAGAGTACTGTAGCCATTGGACTTTTCTGCCCACTGATGCTTCTAACGCTACGGCAGTTCCAGAATAATCAACATGTAGGTCAGATATCTTTAGTGCCATGCACAAATAACAATAAATTTCTGAGTGTGGCCGGCTACACACTGTTGTACCCGTTGAATTATTCTGTTCGCTGACCAT
>NW_016920375.1:107173-190028 GCF_001483705.2 Eufriesea mexicana
CGCAACTGTCGCTGGTGGAATTGAAACATGCCAGAACAGCACATATTGCAGCCATAATCACATTACTGTAGCCACTTTATTAATTTTTTCAATGACGATTTAGCCGCAGTTATTCTAGAACAATCAATGTATAGATCAATTATGGCAAGGAACATATACAATTGGCAGTACGCGGCTAACTACATCCACCGACAGATAACTGTATCCGTTCGATTATTCTCTTCACTGATGACTTGAACCCTATGACAATTGTAGGATGATCAATGGATTGGTCATTTATCAGTAGCTTCACTTAGAGTTGGCAATGCAGTACTGCGTTCAGCGGTCATTATATTAATGTAGCCATTGCTTAGGTTAGGTTCGGTTCGGCTGTGTTAGGTTATGTTTCCACAGCCGTTGTAGAATGATCAAAGTACAGTGCGGCTATGTCTAGAGATATCTGCAACTGAGGGTACGGTGCATAGTACATACAACAGCAGTGTACCGTAGATGTTGGATTAATGTGTTCACTGTCGATATATATACCACAGCAATACTAGAATGAAAAGGGCAGGTCAATTGCACCCCGAGATATTAGCAATTGACGACACAGAATTGATTGCAGCCATCGTTACAGTTTTGTAGCAGTTGGATAACTTTTACAACTGGTAATGCAAATTCGAAGGAAGTTCAAGAAAATTCAATGTATAGTGCGCGTATGTATAAAGCTATTTACAGTAGACAGTACGTCCCGCAGTACATACACACACAGAGCACATTGTCTCTCTGAGTAGTCTGTTCACAGTTGATTTATATTCTGCAGCAATTCAAGAATGATAAAGGGCAGATCCATTATCCCTCTAGATATTAGCATTTGACAACACCGTACTGAATGCAGCCATCGCCAGGTTACTGTAGCAGATGGATTACTTTGATCTCTACTGATATAAATTACAATGAAATTCTAGCATATTTAATGTATAGTACTGGTATGTATAGTGGTATATACAGTAGAAAGCACGGTCCGTGGTACATAAGCCGACAGAGCACTGTAGACATTGGATTAACCAGTTCAGTGATGCTTTAGTTCCTGTAGGAATTCTAAAATGACAAATTGCAGATCCATTACGTCGCCATGCATTAATAGTTTACGCAGCAGGACAGAGTACTGCCATCATCACAGTATCGGAGACGTTGGATTAGTTTCTCCACTCATGACTTGAGTTCAGCAGCAACTGTAGAAGAATCGATGTATGTTACGGCTATACCTAAAGATATTTACAGCCCAGAGAACGGTACTCAGAAAATCCACCAAAGGGGCACTGTGGTCGACACATTAGTCTGCTCAATGATTATTTGGATCTTATAGAAGTTATAGAATGACAAATGACAGATCCATTATCCCTCGAGATATTAAGAATTAACAATACGTTACTGAGTGCAGCCATCATCACACCACCGTAGCCGAAGCACTGATTTGTTCTCTGCTGACGTAAATTTAAAGCAATTCTAGAATGTTCAATCTATAGTACGGTTATGGCTAGAGAAATTTACAATTGTCTGTACGATACGAATTACATTTACTAACAGAGCACTGTAGCCTTTCGATGAATCCATTCACTTACGATTTATATTCTACAGCAATCCTAGAATGAAATAAACCGGATACAATGTCCCTCGATATGAAAACAGTTGACATCACTGTACTCACTGCAGCCATCACCACAGTCCTGTAGCAGATGGATTACTTTGTGCACAGGTGTCGTTAGTTCCGTAGAAAGTCTGTAGTAATCAACGTATATTACCGTTGTGGCTGGAGAAATATACAATTGACCGTACATTGCGCAGTTCATGCACTAACGAAGCACTGTATCTGTTATATTAAGCTGTCCTCGGATGATGTAGATACTATAGACTTTCCAGAATTACACAACACACTACCGTTATAGCTCTAGATAGTAACAATTAATATAAAGGTACTGAGTATAGCCATCAGCACAGCGCTGCTGCCGTTGGATTAACTTGTTCACCGATGACTTAATTTCCGCAGTAGCTCCAGAATAATCAGTGAATTCACCAGTTATGGTTAGTGTAATGTACAATTCGAAGTATTGCAGTTGGTACAACAACCAATTGATCACTTTAGGCGTTGGACTTTCCTGTTCACTGGTGATTTAACTTCCAAAGCAAGTCTACGGTGCTCAATTTATAATACGGCTATGGCTAGGGATTTTTACAGTTGACTGCGCGGTTGCTATTACACTCAACAAAAGAGCACTGTAGCTGTAGTGTTAATCTGTTTAATGACGTAGTACATTGTATAGCAATTGTGTAATGACGAAGGACAGTTCCATTACCTCTCGATACATTAACACCTGACAACACAGCAATAAGCGCAGACGTCATCACATTACGGCAGCCGTTGAATTAATCTGCTCACTGATGATATATGTTCCACGGTAGTTGTTGTATTATCAATGTATACAACAGTTATGTACAGAGATATTTACAAGTCCCAGGACGGTAGTTAATATATCCACCAAATAAGCACTGTAGCCGTTGGACTATTATGCTCAATGATGACTTAGGTTACACAGAAGTTCTAGAATTTTCAATGCATGCAACAGTTATGAATAGAAATGTTTACTATTCTCAGTACAGGAGTTGATACATCCATCAATAGAGCGATGTAGGCTTTGCATTATGTTGTTTTGTGATGAACTATATTCTATTGCAATTCTAGAATGACAAAGGACGAACCCATCATCACTAGAGATATTAAGAACAGAAGAAACTGTACTGAGTCTGCCAGCGTCAGAATATTGTTGCCGGCGGATTTTTCTGTTCAGTGATGACTTAAATTAAACAGTATTTCTAGAATAGTCAGCACATACATCAGTCGTATCTAGAGACATGTCCTAATCTGGTATAGTAGGTGGTACATCCACCAATCGGTCAATGTAGCCGTTGGATTAAGATGCTCAGATATGACTGAAACTTTATTGAATTTCTGGAATGACAAAGAACTGGCCAATTATCGTTAGAGACTTCAACAATTGACGAAACGGCAATGAGAACAGCCATCATCACAGTACCTTATCCGTTGGGCAAATTTGTTCACTTATATCTTAAGTTTAACAGCAATGCCAGAATGGTCAATTTATACTACGGTTATAGCTAGAGACATTTACAATTGAGAGCACGGTGCGCATTACGTTCACTAACAGAGCACTGTATCCGTTGGATTAACACGTTCATCACTGATATACATTGTACAGCAATTCTGGAATGAAGTACGACGGATACATTATCCCTCGAGAAATAAACAATTGACATCACGGTACTCAATACAGGTATCTACTGTTGTGGCTAGAGTTACATACAATTGACCTTACGGTACGCAGCTTATACACTAACAGAGCACCGTAGCTGTTGGATAAATCTGTTCGCAGATGACTAATGCTCTATAGCAACTATTGAATGACAAAGGAATGCTCCATCATCGCTCGGAGTACTAAAATTGGAAAACATATTTCTGAGTAACAGCCATCGCCAGAGTTCTGCGTCGCTTGGATTACTTTGTTCACTGATGTCCTCAATTCCATTGCAATTCCGCAGCGACAAAGCACTGATCCATTATCCCTTCCATACATTAACTGTAGACAACAACATACTGAGTAAAGCCAACGTCACAGTGCTGTATCCGTTGGTTTAATTTGTCCGTTGATGATTTATATTAAACAGCCATTCTAGAATTATTAATGCATACAATGTACGGTTTTGGCTAGGGATAATTACAACTGACAGTGCCGTACTTAGTGCATCCGCCCGCGGAGTACTCTAGCCGATGGATTGACCGGTTCAACGGTGATACAGATTTTATAGCAATTATATAATGACAAACGACCTGCCTCTCCAGGCATTAACAATTAACAATACAGTACTTGGTACTGCCATCATCACAGTACCGTAGTAGTTGCAGCAATTTGTTCACTGATAATTTAAGTTTAATGGCAATTCGAGAATAATCAATGTATAATACGGTTATAGCTAAGGATATTTGCTGTGGAGGGAACTGTCCTCAGTACGTCCATCAACAGAGGACTGTAGCCTTATAATAACCTGTTCAATGATGTTGTAGAGTCTATTGCAAGTCTAGCCGTTGGATGAATTTGTTCAACTATGGTGTAAATGACAAAGCCAGTTCCGAGTAATCAATGTGTATTACGTTTATGGCTGGAGATATTCAAAATTCGCAGTACGGTAGCTCGTACATCCACCAATAGAGCACTGTAGTTGTTGCAATAGCCAGTTCACTGATGATTTGGATTCTATAGCCTTTATAGATTTCGGAAATTACCGGCAGATCCGTTACAGTTCTTGACATTAACAATTGACATAGCTCTACCGAGTGCAACATTCAGAACTGCG
Source organism: Eufriesea mexicana (assembly GCF_001483705.2). Taxonomy (NCBI): domain Eukaryota; kingdom Metazoa; phylum Arthropoda; class Insecta; order Hymenoptera; family Apidae; genus Eufriesea; species Eufriesea mexicana. The sequence goes on from NW_016920375.1 coordinate 111,584, forward strand.
CTGCGGCCTTTGTATTAATCGGTTCACTGATGATTTAAAGTCCACAGTATTTCTAGAATAACCAACGTATATATCATTTATGGCTGCAGAAATTTACAACTACCTCTTCGGTAGTTGGTACACCCACAATTAAAGCACATTAGCCGATGGATTAATCAGCTCAGTGATGATTTAAGTTACATTGCAGTCCTAGAATCGCTCGAGACGTTAAAAATTGACGAGACAGTACTTAGTTCAGCCATCATCAGGGTACCTTAGCCGTTGGACTAATTTGTTCACTGCCAATCTAAACTTAGCAGCAATTCTAGAATAGTCAATGCATGGCACGTTTATGGCTAGAGATACTTGCACTTGACAGTGCGGTACTTACTACGCCCAGCAAGAGAGCACTACAGGCGTTGGAATAACATGTGCAATGATTGATTCGATTATATAGCATTTCACGAATAACAAAAGACAGATCAGATACAGCCCGAAATATAAGCAATTCACATAGCAGTACTGAGTACAGCCATCATCACATTACTGCTGCCGACGAACTGTCTCTTCAATGATGAATCAAATTTCACAGGATTTCTGGAGTAATCTATGTATACCTCATATATGGCTACTGACATTGACATTTCCCGGTACAGTTGTCGGTACATTTGCAGATATGGTACTGTAGTAGTTGGATTAATCTGTCCAGTGATTGTCTAATTTCCAAAGCAAGACTAGGGTAATCGACGGATAGTACGTTTATGGCTACAGATTCCTTCAATTGGCAGTGCGGTACGTATCACGTCTATCAATAGAGCAACATAGCCACTGAATTATCCTGTTAAATTATGATTTAGATTTTATGGCAACTCTAGTATGGCAATAGACGAGTACCAAGTTAGAGATTTTTACAATTCCCAGTAAGGTAGGTTGAACGTCCACGAATGGAGCACTGTAGCCATTGGATTAATCTGTTCATAAATAAATTATATCCCATAGAAGGTCTAGGTTAATGAAAGTATAGAACGGTTACGTCTAGATTTATTTACCCTTGTCAGTATGGTTATTAGCGCATAAATCAACAGAGAACTGCAGCCGTCGTATTATCCTGTGCAATGAAGATTTAGATACTACAGCAACTCTAGTGATATAGGACTGACACATTATCGCACGGAACATTAACAATTGTCGAATCGTTACTGAGTACAGGCATCAAACCAGTAGAGTAACAGTTGTTAACTTGTTCACTGTTAATTTAAATTACAAGGCAAGTCTAGAGTAATCTATGTACAGTACGGTTGTGGCTGCAGGCATTTCCAATTGACAGTGCGGTTCCTAGTACATCCAACATCAGAGCCCTGTAGCCGTTGGATTAATATGCTCAGTGATGATGCATATACTATTGCAATTCTACAATGTGACTGGTCTGACTCATTATCGCTATAGACACGAACAATTGACAAACTTTGCTGAGTACTGTCGTCAACACAGTACCGTAGCCGCTGGGTTCAGCTGTTGACTGCTGATTTAAGTTCTAAAACAATTCTGTATTAATAAGTGCGTAGCACGGACATGGCTTGAGGTATTTATGATTAACGGTACGATACCTAGTACGCCAATCAACAGAGGACCGTCGCCGTTCGACTGACCTGTTCAATGATGACTTTGATTCTACAGCAATTCTAGAAAAATAGAGGACAAATAGTTTATCGTTCGAGACATTAACAATTGAAGAATAAGTACCGAGTGCAGCCATCACCATAGTACTACAACCGTTGGATTAATATGTTGACGGATGATGTAAATGCCGAAGCAAGTCTAGGGTGGTCACTGCTTGATACAGTTATTGCTAGAGACATCTACAATTGATAGTGTGCTCCTGAGTAAGTTCATCAATAGCCCACTGTAGCCGTTGGAATAGTATGTTCAGTGATGACTTAAACACTTTTGCAATACCAGAATGGCAAAAGATAGACCCATTATCGCTCCAGACATAGACAAGTGACGAAACAGTACAGAGTACAGCCATCACCACAGTACTTTAACCGTTGGACTAATTTGTTTGGATATAATATATGCTTAACAGCAACTATAGAATAATCTATGCATAGTACCGCAATGGCTAGAGATTATTACAGATGACAGTACGCTCTATAGCGCATCCTTCAACAGAGCCCTGATGCCGTTGCGTTAACCTGTTCAGTGATGAATCAGATTTCATAGCAAGTTTAGAATGACAAGGGAATGACCCCTTATATCCCGAGAAAATAAAAATAGATGAAACAATACTGAGTACAGTCATTGTCAGTGTACTGCAGCAGCAAGATTAATTTATTCACTTATGATGTTAATTCCAAAACAGGTCTAGAGTAGCCAATGTACTGTATGGTTATGCCTAGAGGTACAGAAAATTGACGGTCAGGTTATTAGGACGCAAGTCAACAGATCACTGTAGCCGTTTTGTTGGCATGTTCAAAGATGATTTAGGTTCTATATCAATTCTAGAATGACGAAACAGATTTTCATTACCGCTAGAGGTATTAACAACTGATAACACAGTACTAAGCACAGCCATCATAACAGTTCTGTTGGCGTTGTATTAAATTCTTCACTTATGACATAAACTCCGCAGTAGTTCTAGAGAAATCAATGTACACATCAGTCATGGCCAGAGATATATACAGTTCCCAGTACTGCAGATGGTACAATCACCAATAGAGCACTTTAGCCAGTGGAAAAATCTCTTCTGTGGTGACGTCATCTTATTGCAATTCTAGAATGACAAGGGAATGAGCCATTGTAGCTCGAGGTATTAACAATTTACGCGAGAGTACTGCGTACAGCCAATATAACGGTACATCAGCCGTTGGATTAATCTGCCATAGATGATATAAGTTCCAGAGTAATTCTGGAATAATCAATGAAAATATCAGTTATGTCTTGTGATACACAAAATTTCCAGTACGGAATTTGCTGCATCTATCAGCAGAGCACTGGAGCCCTCTGATTAATCAGTATAGGGATGTTTTAAAATTCACCGTAGTTCCAGAGTAATCAATGTATACGTCACTTATGACTGGAGATATCTCCTATTCCTAGAAGGTCAGCTGGTACATCCACCAATAGAGCACTGTAGCCGATGGATGAACCTATTCAGTGATAATTTAAATTCAATTTCAGCTCTAGAATGACACTGTACTGGCCGGTTAGCTGTTGAGGCATTAGTAATTGCCGTAACAGTGTGCGGTACAGCCTTGGCCAGAGTGCCTTAGCTGTAGGACTAATTCGTTCACTGATACCATACGTTTAACAGCAATTCTAGGATAATCAATGCATAGTACGCTTATCGCTATAGATATTTGCAGCTGACAGCATGGTACTTATTACATCCATGAACAGAGGTCTGTAGCTGCTGAGTAAACGTGATCAATGATGATGTCGGTAACATAGAATTTCTTGAGTGACAAATGGCAGATCCGCTAGAAGTCGACGTATTAACAGTTGACGCAGCAGTACTGAGTACAGTCATCAGTACGGTACTGGAGATGTTGGATTATTCTTCTCACATATTATTTCATTTCGACGGTAGATCTGTTGTAATCTATGTACACACCAGTTATGTCTAGAAGTACCTACAATTCCCAGTACGGTAATTGGTACATCCATCAACAGAGCACTGTATCCGTTGGATTAAGCTTTTCAGTGATGATTTCAATTCCAAAGCAAGTATAGGGTAATCAGTGTATAGATGGGTTACGGCCAGAGTTATTTCCAATTAACAGAACGCTTCTTAGTACATCCATCTACAGAGCACTGCACACGTTGGATTTACCGGCTCAATGATGATTTAGATTCTATTGCAATTCCAAAATCACGAAGGACTGACACATAATCTCTGGAGATATTTTCAATTGACAAAAGAATTCTGGGTACAGCCATCATCGCATTACTTTTGCCGTTGGAGTAACTTTTTCGCATATAATTCGGGTTTAACAGCATTTCTAGTATAGTCAATGCATTGTACCGTTATGGCTAAAGGTATATGCAATTGAGGGTAAGGTACAGTGTATTTCCATCAACGGAGCACTGTAGCCGTTGCATACACATGATCATTGACGATGTGCAATCTGCAGCAACTCCAGAATGATAATAGATATATCCCTTATATCTGGAGGTGTTAACAATAGTCGTAACAGTACTGAGTACTGCCATCATCACAGTACTGAAACCGTTGGATTAATCTGCCCACTGGTGATTTGAATGCCGGAGCGGTTCCAGAATAAGCAGTGAATACATCAGTTATGTATAATGATATTTACATTTCTCATTACGGTAGATGGCACATCCACCAATAGAGCACCATAGTCTTTGGATTAGTATTTCGAGTAGTGACAAATATTTTATTGCAATTCTATAATGACAAAAGGCACACCAATTATAGCGCAAGACATTCACTTTTGTCACAACTGTACTGACTACAGTCATCATCATAGTACATTAGCCGTTGGAATAAGTTGATCACTGACAACATTAGTTTAACGGTAATTCTGGAATAATCAATTTATGGTACAGTTATGCCTTGAGATATTTACAATTGACAGTGCGGTAATTAGTAGATCCATCAACAGAGCGTAGTAGTTGTTGTATTAATCTCTTATGTGATGATTTATATTCTACAGCAATTCTGGGATGGCAAAAGACAGAACCGTTATAGCTCGAGCAGTTTACAATTGACACAGCAGGACTGCGTTCAGCAAGCTTCACTGTAATGCGGCGGTTGAATTAATCTGTTCACGGGAGATTTAAATTTCACAGTATATCTAGAATAATCAATTCATACGACAGCCTTGCATAGCGACAATTACAACTCCCATGACGGTAGGTTGTACATCCACCAACAAAATATTGTAGCAGTTCAATTAATCAGTTCAGTGAAAGTTTAAGTACGAGTTCAATTCTAGAATGTCAAACTACGGGACCCTTGTCGCTGGAGACATTAGCAATTGAAGCAAGAGTACTGAGTACAGCCATCATCACATTAATGTCGCCGTTGGAACAATTAGTTCACTGATAACTTAAATTTAACAGCAATTCTGGAATAACCAATGTATTTTACGGTTATGGCTAGAGATGTTTGCAATTGACAATAGGGTTCTCATTACATCCTCCAATAGAGCACTGTAGACGTTGGCTTAGTATGTTCAGTGATGACTCATTTCTATTGCAATTCCTGAATGACAAAGGAGGGTCTAATCATTTTCCAGGATGTAAGCAAGTGACAAAAAAATACTGAGTACATATATCATTACCTCATTGTAGCCGCTGGCATAATTTCTACTGTGATGGTGTGCACTCCACAGGAAGTCTATAGCATTCCATGCATTTTACGGTTATGGCAAGACATATTTAAAATTGACTCCACCGTTTTACGGTATATCCACCAACGGTACACTGTTGCCGATGGATTGTTCTTTTCAATGATGATTCATATCCCATAGTAGTGATTGAATAAGAAAGAAAATTTCCACTACCGCCCAGGATATTAAAAATTGACATAGCAGTATTGTGTGCTGCATTCATCACACTACTGCAGCCTCTGGATTAATCTGTTCAGTGATGGCCTATATTCCACAGTAGTTCTAGAATAATCAATCCCTACATTAGTCATGGGTAGAGATATATACGATTTTCAGTATATTAGTTGGTACTACCTCCAATAAAGCAATGTATCAGTTGGACTAAGCTGTTCAGTGATGACTTAAATTCTATTGGAATTTTAGAATGACATAGGCCTGGCCCATTATTGCCCGAGAAGTTGACAGTTGAAGAAACAGTACTATGTACAGCCATCATGAGAGCACTTTAGCCGCTGGACTAATTTGTGCGCTGACGATGTAAATTCCTAAGCAACTCCTGAGTAATCGAAGTATATGAAGGCTGTGGCTTGATCTATTTACAATTGTAATTGCGGTTCATAGCACTTTCATCAACAGAGCACTGTAGCCGTTGGTTTGGCCTGTTCAATGACGATTTGTATTGTATTGCAATTCTAGAATGACGATCGACTCTCCCATTGACGCTCGAGACTCTAACGTTTCACGAAACAGTACTAAGTGCAGCCGTCAACGCAGTATTTCAGACGATGTACCAATTTATTCACTTATAGCTTAAGTTTAACATCTATTCTAGAATAAGCAATATATCGTACGGTCATGGGTACAGGTATTTACAATTAACAGTACGGTAATTGGTACATCCACCGACGAAGCACTGTAACAGTTGAATTAACCTGTTCAATCTTTCGCGACATTAAAATTTGACCAAACAGTACCGAGTAAAGCCATCATCTCACTACTTCAGCAGTTGGAATAATTTGCTCACTGACATATATACGCCTAATATCAATTCTAGAATAATCGGTGCATAGTACTGTCGCGGATAGAGATATCTTCATTTGACTCTGCGGTGCTCAGTACATCCACCAATGAAGCACTGTAGCCGTTGGATCAACATGTTCAATGATAACGTAGATCCTACAGCAAATCTAGAATGACGAAAGACTGGTCCGATATAACTCGTGACATTGACTGCTGACACATCAGTACAGAGTACAGCCATTGTCACAGTACTGCAGGCGCTGTAACAATCTATTCACTGATGATTTAAATTCCACAGTAGATCTAGAATAATCCCATAAGTTATGGGCAGAAATGTTGACTATTCCCAGATCGGTAACTGTCACAACCACCAACAGATCACAGCGTCCGTTGTAATAATCAGGTCAGTGACGGCATACGTTTCGCAGTAGTTCTAGATTTATCTATGTAAATATCATTTATGTCTAGAGACATTTGCAATTCCCAGTGCGGTAATCAGTTCATTCATCAACAGAGAACTGTAGCCGTTTGATTGACCTCTTCAACTATTATCTATGTAGGAACGGGGTGTGTGGATTTGCTAAAGTAACGTTGTTTTACTACTTCTTAAAATACAATAAACTTATACTTATAGGCTACGAAACTAGAGAACCGCTGCGGGTACGCTCGACTTCTACTGCTTACAAACTACTTGGTGGACCGTGAAGGACTGGACTGCTGCCTCCCGCACCCTGGCACCCTCATTTAAGCAATCACTCTGTCCTTCTCCATACCCAGGCTTTCCCTTACATTCATACTTCTATCCTACGCATCCTCGGAGGGCGCGGTACTTTCAAACACTCAGCACGCATATCTAGTCTTTCCCTCTAACATAAACATTCATTGAAATCGATCCTCTTGTGCGCGGTCTCCTTCGTTCTGGGTCCAGACACATTTGCCATACTTTCAGGGCCGTACTCATTCCAATCCCACACCTATGTGCTGTTGCCATTCTAGAATGACAAAAAACATATCCGTTGCATCTCAAGAAATTACCAACTGACAGCACAGTACCAAATACTGCCATCACCGCAGTCCTGCCGCCGTTGCATTAGTCTGCTATCCGATGATATATATTCCACAGTAGTTTTAGAATGATCAATGTATACATTAGCTGTGGATGAAGGTGCTTACAATTAAAGTGCGGTATTTGGTGCATCCACCAATAGAGCACTGTAGCCGCGGGTTTAATTTGTTCACTGATGATGTAAATTCCGAAGCAAGTCTAGAGTAATCAATGCACAGTGCGATTATGGTCAGAGATATTTAGAATTCCCAGTACGGTAGTTGGTACATCCATCAACTGGGAAATATATCCGTTGAATTTACCTGTTCAATTATGATTTAGATCCTATTGCAATATTAGAATGGAAAAGGAATGACTCATTATTGCTCTAGATATTAACAAGTGACGAAACAGAACTGAGCACATGCTTCATCACACTTCCATAGGCGTTGGAATAAATTGTTCACGTGTGAAGTATATTCCGGAGCAAGTCTAGTGCAGTCAATGTTGTGGTAGTGGTTACATATATTTTTGAGAATATATGTGTCGAGATGAGTGGAGCTGGTATGCGTGGTGTTTTGAGGTGTAATGAATTCAGGTTATTACTGTGGCTATAGTTGCCACAGTATGTTTGGTATAAGTGTGAAGAATGTTTGTGTGGTAGAATATATGCTTGTGACATGTATTACTGTGAGCCGCGAAAGGCAGTTAGTTCTTGGAGGGGAGCCGTCAAAAAAACGAATCGTGTGCAAGGGAGCAGTGTAAAGATAATATCGTAGAGCGGAGCGAGTCTATTTTTACTAATTCGCTTATAATTTGTGTTCTGTCCTTGAACGTTTAAATAAGTACTGTTATTAATACAACCACCGCTACCAATAGGTAATAGAGCGTGGTTATCTTTAACAAGATACTAAAATTAGAGTCTAGGAACTTCAAAAGTTGCTGGCGTGTTGATTATCGCAAATGTCAAAACCCTCGCTGATTAATGTCACTTTATAAAGAAAGAAGAAGCAGAAGGAATTCTGCGATCAAAACGATTATGGAAGGAAGTTATTGGTGCAAAACCATAGACAAACCCAGTCGACGTTGAACTTAATTATGATGAGAAATTAAAAATTGGGACTAACGGGATCACAATATTCATGCAGCTAGGGCAGTAATTAAAACGGTGTGTAAGACCTAATTACTAAAATATAACAGGATTAGCGGTTCCGGAAAACTATGATTGTCTATCAAGGAAGATATGGCAGCTGACATGGACGAATTAATTGCGCGATAACTTAATGAAATATCTAATATCAAAATGTTGATAGAATAGAGTACTGAAACGTTCCGGAACAGTGGAGAAGCTTTAAAAAACCAATGTATATAACTGGGAGGGTATGTTGAAGACTACGAATTTAAACTGCATATATTACGATGACTTCGACACGTGTATGACCCAAACCTGGAGGTACTATGAACGCAGAGGAATATATCTGTCAGTGACATAAGATTCGCATTAAAACAGGAAGAAATTAGATGAGTAAGGAGGAAAGAAGGAAAAACTAAAGAGGATACGATGCAGTGAGGAGAGTGAGAGAGAGAAATAGAACTAACCTTACCTGATACAGATGCGGGACCAAGGGACACGTGGCGCCTGATTGTAATCAAGGTAAAAAATGTTTCAAGGATCAGGGATCAAATCACGTAGCAGCAAATTGTCGCGAACGCAAGAAAAACCGAACGCCATTGAGAAGATGTTCCGTAGGATATATATATGTATATATGGTGGTTATTGTGGATGAAATATGAGACAAAATCGTGAAAGAGAGGATTCCCCTTTAAACTTGCGTGAATAAGCAGTAATGAGGATAAGTTAAGTTTCAAAGAGAGACGAATTATGCGATGTGAGTAAGAAAAAAGTAAATAAAGCAAAGGAATGTGTAGAAAATAATTACCTCTTGTCACTGTTGGATTCCGGATCTACAGGCCATATAACTAACAACGAATTAATTTGTGATAATTTTGTTGGAGAAGGACGGAAAATAAGAAAGGCAGACAACGTAGGAAGGATGTTAGCCTCGAAGGGAGCCGGGAATGTCATTGTCAATCAGGATTCTAGCTACAATAATTTGAAATTGAGAAATGTATTGCACGTACCGGGAATGAATTCTAATTTACCTTCAGTGTAGAAAACATCTGACTATGGCTACGATGTAAATTTCAGTAAATATTGAGCAATAGTGTGCAACAAATTACGTGGAGCTCAAATGACCGCGGTTAGGGAACAAAGCGCGTGTTGTGCGAGGACGTCTAGAAACATTGAGAGGACTGAGGCTGTATCACCGGCAAGTGAGGTATGGCACAAACGTACAGAGCATGCAAATAAAGAGATCGTAGAAGAAATGGGAAAAAAAATTTGCCCCCATGTATGGATAGTACGTGGAAAGAGGTATGCAAACCATGTGCAAAAGGAAAAGCGCGCAAATAGCCGCATCCGTGGCATAACGCCATATGGGCGAAACGTACTTTAAAACTATGGTATACATATATGATATGTCAAGTCGGACCATCGTCTTATGGAAAGAAAAGCTCCGTATTAATTATCGTCTATGCTTATTAGACAGTGATATTTATGCAACTTCTGTGGGTTAAAAGTGAAGCTGCTGAAGAATTAAAAAAATAATATAAGTGAAGGAAAATCAGACGGAACTACGATTGAAGATGATTAGGTTAGACAAACGTCGGGAAAATTTGGGGAAAGAATTAATGAACTGCTTTGTTTCAAACGGAATTTTTCAGGAACTGTATCCTCCTGTGACTCCAGAATATAATGGAATTGCAGAAAGAGCGTACAGCACGATCATCGAACCAACCAGGGCGATACTATTAGATTCAAAATAAAGTATTATTTTTTGGTTAGAGGCAGCGAATACAGCGGTATACATTCAAAATCTGATTATATCGCGGGATCATGATAAAGCACCATTTGAGGTTTGGAACAGAATACACCCTAATATGAAGCACATGCAACGATTTGCGTGCAAATCGGATTTAATAAGTAACGTAGGACGTGTGAAGAAATTTGGAGTAAAGACATTGAAAGTAATATTTGTGGGACATAGCGAAGGTTATACATACCTGATACATTTCTCAGAAACAATAAATAAAATGTGCGACTGTGATGCAGGATTTGCTGAAGAAGGGAAGGGATTGGACTTGCTTCGATACAAAGAAGGTAAAGATATAATGAAATAAATATAAAGAATATAATGAAAACATAATTTCCATTAATTTTGATAAAGAAGCTGATGAAGGCGCTAACGAGTTTCCTCAAGAGAACTTTGAAGGCGAAAGACAATTAGGAACTGGAATGTATTATGAGTAAGGTGCTTGAGACGAAGAAAGCAGCGATTATGCAGAAACAGGAATTGAATTTGGAAAGGATGAATGTACGAGGGTAGGGCGAAATAATAAAAATCAAGAAATATCTATTGAGCAAGTAGAAGCGACAACGAAAAAAGAGGCTGGAAGGCCGAAGAATGAGACGAAGGAGGCAATTAAAGTAAAAGAATATCTGAGAAAGCGAGAACAAGGAAAATTTGATGAACGAAGAAACATAAGAAGCTCTACAAGGATTAAGAATCAAAAAGCAATGGGAACTGTTGAAGAAGAAATTCAATCTACGATAACGGAGGCACGACAATCTCCAGAGTGAGATCATGGGTGAGAAGCAATACAGAGTGAAATTGAATCACTACAGAAACGTCAGGTGCGGCATGTAGTGAATCGATCTGAAAATAAAATGGTGGTGAAGTATAAGCGGACTTTTGTCATAAGAGAAAATTATGAAACTATAGAAAGGAGGTACAAGGCACGATAAGTGGCATTGTGATATGCTCAAACACCTGGATTAGGAGACAGAGAGACATTCTCACCGACAATTAGAATGGAGTCATTGCGATTGTTATTCAGCATATATGCAGAACAAAAAGGAAAAATCAAGTGTTAAGACGTAAAAACTGAACCTTTGCATGAACTTTGGACCAAGAATTGTACATGAAAGTGACTGACGGTGTTAAAAAGAAAAATGGTCATGTCTGTAAATTAAGGAATAGTAACTATAGGCTGAAACAAACAAGTAGGTGCAGGAATAAATATTCATCTGATACTTTGTCACAGATTGGTCTGAAGCAGTGTGCACTTGATTCATGTCTATTCTGTGTAAGAGAAGGAAACACTTTTCTATACTGTGGCATACAAGAGAAAGATATGACCGTAGTCAGTGGTGAAGATCTATCTGAGGAAAGGTATATTAAAGTATTAAGAAATCATATTCGATTAAATAACCTTGGTGTAATTACACAATTATTGGGAATGGAATAAAAATACTAAGATTAAAGATTAATCATAAGACAACAAAATTATAAGAAACATTTTTTAATGCATATGGAATGAGCGATTTTATTGCGGTAAGTATGCCTATTGATGTAAACCACAAATTGAGCGAAAACGATGGCAGACCGATGAGAGATGAAAAACGTTACCAAGTGCTGCTTGGAAGATCAATGTACCAGAGCGTCTCAACGAGACCCGATATTTCCATTGCACTAAGTTATTTATCAAAATTTAGCAAAAATCCAAGAACATTGCACATGAACAAATTGAAGGAAGAACTCCGATATTTGAAAGGGACAATAAATTGTCAAATGGAATTTGGGAACACAAATCAGAAGAAGGGATTAAATTACGACACAGATGTTTCATGGGACCGCACTACGGATGCCAAGCCATTCAGTGGTACTTTAGTTTACCGAAATGGAGATCCGTTCCTTTGGAGAGGTAAAAAGCAAGAACCAGTTGCACTCCCTTCTACTCATAGCGAATTGGAGGCGACGATAGAAGGACTAAAGGAACTTTCGTGTATGAGTGATTGGCTGAAAGTGATTGGAATGCCGTGTGAATGAGGACAATTAAAATGCTATAATATAATGCGTTTAAGTTGGCAAAAGGAGGTAACTTTAAATCAAAGGCAAAATTATTAAATAGAAGGTGTCATTATATTAGTGAAATTGTATCAAATTATTTAGTGAGGGTGACACATGTACCCAAAGAAGGTATGGATGCAGATTCCACGGCTAAAGCGTTGAGTGCAACAAATCTATTAGAGTATATAAAAAACTGCATGTGAGTAAAATCCAGGGAAACGAAGAGGTGAGCTTGCGGTAGTGGTTACATAGATTCCTCAGTATGTATGGCTTGGGATAAATGGAGTATGCATGCGTGGAGCTCTAACGTGTAATGGTTTCGGTTATAATTGCGGCGGCATTTGTGATAGTGAAATTGGCAGAAGTGTAATTTGCGTTTGTGTGGAAGGATATATGTGTTCGACGGGCATGACTAAGGGTCGTGAAATACATTTAGTGCCCGTAGGGCAGTCAACGGAAGAAGACGTAATGTGCATGCGTGTCTTTTATAGATTATTTCGTAGAGTGGAGCGAGTGTATGTTAACTAAATAATTTATAATTTGTGTTCTGTTATTAATGGGATAAATAAATATAGTTATTGTTTCTGCCACCACTAACAAATGTATAATTCGGTTATGGCTGGAGACATGTCCAGCTGACAGTGCGGTTCCTATAACATCCATCACCCGCTCTCTGTAGCCGTTGGATTAACCTATCCAATGATGATCTACGTTCTATTGTGACCCTAGAGTAACAGGAGGCATATCCGTTACCGCACGAGGTATTAACATCTGACAACACAGTGCTATGTACTGTCATCCTCACAATACCGTAGCCTTTGGTCTGATTTGGTCACTGATGATATAAATTCCACGGTAGTTCTAGAATGACAAATGTATTCATTAGTTACGGCTAGAGCTATTTAAAATACCCAGTACCGTAGTTGATGCATCCACTAATTGAGCACTGTAGACGCCAGATAAATTTGCTGGATGTGGATGTAAATGCCGAAGCAAGTATAGAGTAATCAATGTATAGGACGGTCATGGCTAGTAATACTCCCAACTGACAGTACGGTTCTTAGTACTTCCACCAACAGAGCACTGTAGCCATTGGATTAATATGTTCGGTGATGTAAATTCCTTAGCAATTTTAGTATGAGGATAGACGAACGCATTATCGCTCGTGGTATAAGCAATCGACAACACAGTACTGAGTATGGCAAACATCACAGTACTGTAGTTGTTGGGTTGGCTACACAATTGGTGATTTAAGTTCCACAGCAATTTCAGGTTTACCAATATATGGAAGTGTTATGGCTAACGGTATATACAAATAGCAGGAGAGTGCTATGTGCATTCACCAAGAGAGCGCTGTAGGCATTTGTTGAATCTGTTGGCTGATGATTTAGACCATGTAGCAATTCTGGCATGGTCAATGCATAGCTCGAATATCGGAATTGGTATTAACAAATGACAATACAGTAGTGAGTGTAGCCGTCTACACAATATTAGATCCATTGAAATAACCTGTTCGCTGATCACGTATGTTACTCAGCAATTGTTGAATCATCAATGGATACAGCAATTGCCCCTGGTGACATTGAGCTATGGCAATAATATGCTGAGTAAAGCCCTCAAGAGAGCACCGTAGCCGTTGGACTTATCTGTTCGCTGGTGATTTAATCGGTATAGTAATTCTAGAATGGTCAATGTATAGATCATATATCGGTAGTGATATTGACATATGACATTACATTACCGTAGGTTGCCATCTAAAGAATGCTATAGCCATTGTATTAATCTGTTCGCTGATCCACTAATTTTTTCGGCAACTGTCGAATGGCCAATGGATAGAAATATTATAGCTGGAGACATTGACATATTTCAATAAAGTACTGAGCATAGCAGTCATCGCAGCGCTGCAACCGCTTCATTAACCAGGTCACTGATGATTTAAATACTATAGCAATTCTAGAATGACTAATGGTAGATACACTCCAGCCCGAGATATTAACAATTCACAAAATGGTACTAATAACAGCCATCACCACAGTACTGTAGTCGTTGGATAAATGTTTTCACGAGTGACATAAATTCCACATCAGTACTAAGGTAACGAATGCATAGTACAGTTACGCCTAGCGACAATTACGATTAGCAATACCAGGTCACTGCAGCAGTTGGAATAATATGTTGAATGATGAATTACGTACTGTAGGAAATCTAGAATGCCAAATTACACTTGAATTACATCGCCAGGCATGAAGAGCTGACATAGAATGACTGAGTATAGCTATCACAACAGTAACGCAGGCATTGCATTAATTTGGCCACCGATGACTTTAGTACTACAGCAATTCTAGAACGATATATCCATAGCACATTTACGGCTAGAGCTATTTAGAATTGAGGGTATGGTACATGGTAGATACAGCTGCAGGGCACTGTAGGCATCGGATTATATTATTTAGCGACAAATTAGTTTTGCAGCGTCTCTAGAATGACGAAGGACAGATACGTTATATGTCGAGATATTAACAATCGACATAACAGCACAGTGTACGGCCATCATCACATTATTGCAGCAGTTGTATTAACCTTCTCACTGGTGATTTAAATTCCACAGTAGCTCTAGAGTAACAAATACACGCATCCGTT
The DNA here is from genome assembly GCF_001483705.2 of Eufriesea mexicana. Lineage (NCBI taxonomy): Eukaryota > Metazoa > Arthropoda > Insecta > Hymenoptera > Apidae > Eufriesea > Eufriesea mexicana. The sequence continues at coordinate 126,595 of NW_016920375.1, forward strand.
ATGACTAGAGACATTTACAGTTCGCAGTTGGGTGGTTGGCACATCCAGCAAGAGAGCATTTTAGCCATTGGATTAATATGATCAGTGATGCTCTTTATCCTATTGCAATTCTACAGTGACAAAGCACTGCGCATTATGGCTCGAGATATGAACAGTTGACGAAACAGTACTGAGTACAGGCATCATCACAGTACTTTAGACGTTGGAATAATTTGTTCAATGATAATATAAGTTTAAGTGCAACTCTAGAGTAATCAATGTACTTCACTCTTGTGGCTAGCGATATTTACAACTTACAGTACGGTACCGTGTACGTCCAACAACAGAACACTGCAGCCGTTCGCTTAGCATGTGTAATGATAACTTACATTCTATAGCAAATCTAGAATCGCAAAAGGCATATCCGTCAGAGATCGAGAAAATAACAATTGACATGACAGTGCTGTGACCAGTCACCACCAAATTAGAGCAACCGTTGCAGTAATCTGCTCACTGATGTCCTAAATTCCGCAGCAGTCCTAGAATAACAAATGCACAAATACATTATGGCCAGAGATATTTATAATTCGCAGTTCGGTAGTTGGTACAACCAACAGCAGATTACTTTAGCCATTTGATTAATATGATCAGACGATTTATATCCCGTTGCAATTCTGGCATGACGAAGGGCTGACTAATTATCGATCGAGACATTCACAATTGAGGAAACAGTACTGAGTGCAGCCATCACCACAGTCCTGCAGTTGTTGGAATAATTTGTTCATTGATAATCTTTGTTTAACGGCAATTCTAGAATAATCAATGTATAGTAATGTTATGGCTAGGCACATTTGCAAGTGGCATTACTGTCCTCAGTACAACCACCAGTAGAGCACTGTAGTCGTTGGAATAATCTGTTACATCATGTTTCAAGTTCCACATTACTTCCAGAATATTAAATTTATGAATCTGTTGTGGCTCGAGATGTTTACAATTCCAGGTACGGTAATTGCTACGTCCACTAATGTAGAACTGCCGCCGTTGGATTAATATATTCAGTGATGATTTGTGTTTTATTGCTGTTTTAAGATGGCGAAGAACGGAACCATTATCTCTCGACACATTCACTGTCGGTGAAACTGTACTACATGTAGCAATCATGACAGTACCATAGAAGTTGTACTAGTTTTTTCACTGATAACATAGTTTTAACAGCAATTCGGGAGTAGTCAACGCATAGTCTGGTTATAGCCAGAGATATTTGCAATTGACAGTACGGTCCTCAGTTCATCCGCCTATAGCGTACTGCAGCCGCTGGATTTATCTCCTCATTGATGAAATAAATTCCAGAGGGGTCCTAGAATTGTTAATGCATACAATAGATAGGCCTAGAGGTATTAAAAGTTCCCAGTATTGAAATTGCAACATTCACCAATGGAGCATTTTAGCCATCGGATTAGTACGATCAGTGACGATTTCTAATCTATTGCAATTCCAGACTGACGAAGGAATGTCCCATTATATCTTGAGGTACTCAAAATTGACGATAAATTACTGCGGACAGCCATTACAACAGTACTGCTGCCGTTGTATTAATTTTTTCTCTGATGATGAAAATTCCAAAGCAACCCATAGGGTAATCAATGCTTAGTACTTTTATGGCTAGAGATATTTACAATTCCTAGTACCGCATTTAGTACATCCACCAATATTTCGCTGCAGCCGTTGGACTTGTCCGTTCATTGATGATTTAAATTCCACGTTAGTTCTAGAATTGTTAATGTATACACCTGGTAAGGCTAGAGGCATTAACAATTCCCAGTACTGTACTGGAATATTCCCCAGTGGTGTACTTTAGCCAACGGATTAATATGTTCAGTGATGACTTATGTTATATTGCAATTCTAGAATGACGATGGAATGACCCATTATCTCTCCAGATATTAACAGCTCACGTAACAGTAATGAGTACAGCCACTATCATAGTCCCTTAGCCGTTGGACTAATTTGTTCACTGACAATTAAAGTTTAACAGCAATTCAAGAATAATCAATGGATGTTACGGTTATGGCTAGAGACCCTTGCAATTTAGAGTACGTCTCTTAGTGCATTTATAAAACAGAGCACTGTAGGAGGTGCATTATCCTGTTTAATGATGACTTGTATTTTATAGCGATTCTCGAATTACAAAAGGAGGATCCGTTATAGGTTGAGATATTAACAACTCACATAACCAAACTGTGTACAGCCATCATCACATTACCGCCGCCGTTGGATTAAGCTGCTCACTGATGGTCTACGTTCCACAGTAGTTCCAGAATAGTGAATGTATGCATCAGTTATGCCTAGAGGCATTTGGAATTTCCAGTACAGTAGTTGGAACATCCACCAACTGAGCACCGTCGGCGTTGGATTAATTTGTTTAGTGATTATATAGATTCAATTCCAATTCTAATGAGAGAGAAGACAGATCCGTTGTAACACGAGGTATAAACAACTGACGAAATAGTTCGGAGTACAGCGACAATAACAGTACTGCAGCCGCTGGATTAATTTGCCCACTGATGGCCTAAATTCCGATTGAAATCTGGAGTAATCATTTTATAGTGCCGTTACATCATATATATGCTTATAATTGATAGTATGGTTTGCAGTACATCCATCAACAGAGCACTATAGACCTTGCATTCATTTCTTATATGATGATTTAGATTCCATAGCATTTGTAGAATGACAAGAGGCGCAACCGTTACTGCTCGAGATATTAGCAACTTACAATTCAGTACTATGTACAGCCATCGTCTCAGTACTGTAACCGTTGGATTAAACTCTTCAGCGATGACTTAAGGTGCACGGTAGGTCTAGAATAATGAATGTATGGGCTACGCATAGAGGTATTTACAATTGAGAGTGCGGTGCTATGTGCATATATTAAACAGTGCACTGTAGCTACTGGATTATCCAGTTCAATTATCATGCTGATGCTATAGCAACTCTATATGGACAAAGGACAGTTCCATTTCAGCTCGAGACCTTAACAACAGGCAACACAGTAATAAGCACAGCTTTCTTCACTGTACAGTAGCGGTTGGATTAATTTGTCCACTGCCGAATTAATTTCCACTGCGGCTGTTCAACATTGTGGTTATTACTAGGGATATTTACAATTGCCTGTACGGTACCTAATACATCCATAAACAGAGCATTGTAGCCGCAGGTTTAACCTGTGCAGTGATGATTTAGGTCCAGTAGCAATACTAGAATGACGAAATCCATATTCATTATTACTTGGGGTGTAAACAATTGACATACCAGGACTGAGTATAGCAATCATCGCAATAATGCAGCCCTGCATTAATTTGCTCATCGATGGGATATGTTCCACAGCCATGCTAAAATAATCAATGTGTAGTACGGTTGTGACTAGATGTATTTACAATCCACTGTACCGTACTTAGCACATCCACCATCAGAGCGCTGTTGACGATGCATTTGCCTGGTCACCAATGATTTATATCCTATAGCAAGTAGAGTGTGGCAAAAGACATAGATTTTATCCCTCGAGATATAGACAATAGGCAATAAAGTTCAGAGTGCAGAAATCTGCGCAGCATAATAGCCATTGTAGTAATCGGTATACTGGCAATCTTAGTTCTTCAGCAACTCTATAGTGAACGATGGGTACATCAGGTATGGCTGGGGATATTTATATTTGGCAGTACGGTACACAATACATTCACCTATAGAACACAGTTGCCTTCGGATTAATGTGTTCACTGACGATTTAAATTCGAGGCAGAGCCATTATCGCTCGAGACATTAACGCCTCACAACACAGTACTAAGTACAGCCATCATCACAATACTGAAGCCTTTGGATAAATTTGAACACTGATGACTTAAATTCCACAGCAGTTACACAAATGTCAATGTATACATCAGTTACGCCAGGAGACATTTAAAATAGGCAGCACCGTAGTTGATGCATCCACCAATTGAGCACTGTATCCGATGGATAAGTCGGATGACTTCACTGACGATGTAAATTCCAAAGCAAGTCTAGAGTAAACAATATGTAAGACGGTTATGGTTTGAAGTATTTACACCTGGCAGTACTGTTCTTCGTACGTCCATCAACAGAGCTCTGTGGACGTTGCATTGTTCTGTTCAACGATGACCTTTATTACATGGCAATTCTAGAACGACAAAAGACAGATCCATTTTCGCTCGAGATATTTGCAATAACAACACAGATCTGAGTACAGCCTTCGTCAGGGAAATGTAGCCGTTGGTTTAATTTGTTCAGTTATGATTTTAATTCCGCGGCGATTCTACCATAACCAATGCACATATCAGTAATAGCTAGAGGTATCAACAATTTGCAGCATGGTGCTAAGTATAGCCACCGACAGATCACTATGGCAGTTGGACTAATCTGTTCACTGATAATTTAATGTCTATAGCAAATACAGAATGATACATGACTGATATATTACCGTTCGTGGTAGTAGCAGGCACAACAGAGTAGAGAGTAGGGCCATCACAACACTGACGTAGCCGTTGGTCTTATTTGTGCACTGACGATTAGGAATCGATAGCGACTCTCCAATAATCAATGTAAAGATCTGTTGCATATAGAGGTATACAAAATAGACAGTACGGTGCTTAAGACATCCACTAACAGGGCACTGTAGTCGGTGGGTTATTCTGTTCAATGATGATTTCACTTCGTTGCAATACTAAAACAATCGTCCGATACATCATATACCGTTAGTGATATCGACAAATGACAATAGAGTACAGACTGTAACCATCTGCACAATGCAATAGCTATTGAACTAATCTGTTCGCTGATCTAATTTGTGCAGCAATTGTAGAATGACCAATGAATAGAGCAGTTGTCGCCGGAGATATTGACATACGCCAAAGAAATACTGAGTACAGCCATCACAACAGTTGAGTAGCTGTTGTCTTAATTTGTCCACTGATGGTTAAATTTAGCACTAGTTCGAGCATAATCATTGTATAGATCTGTTATGGCTGGACACATTTGCACTTGCCAGTACGGTGCTCAGTACGTCCACCAACGGAGTATTATGACAGTAGGATTAACCTGTACACTGATAATTTAAATCCCATTGAAAATATAGAATTATCAGTGCATTGTATGTCAATGGCTCTAGACACTTGCAATTGACAGAACGGTATTCTTTGCCTCCACCTACACAGCACAGTAGCCGCTGTATTAATCTGTTCAGTGGTGATATATGTTGCGCAGCAATTCTATAACGACAAAAGGGAGAGTAGTTATCGCTTGAGATATTTATAAACGGCAAAACAGCACTAAGAGCAGCTATCAGCACAGTGCTGAAGCCGCTGGATTAATCTGTCCACTGATGATGTAAGTTCCACAGCAATTCCAGAACAATTTATTTACTGTACACTTATGGCAAGCGGCGCTTACAACTGATAGTACGATACATAGTACATACACCAAGGGAGCACAGTAGCCGTTCAATTGATCTAATAACTGATGACATACATTCTATGGCCATTCTGGAACGACCAATGGTATATACATTATTGGTCGACATATTAACGAATGACAAAACAGTACCGAATACAGCCATCATAACGGTACCGAATACAGCCATCATAACGGTACCGAATACAGCCATCATAACGGTACCGAATGCGATGCACTAATTTCTTCACTGGTGATTTATACTCGATGGCGGTTCTAGACCGATCAATCTATGTATTAAATGCCGGTAGTGGCTTCAAAGGATTACAGCACAGTACTAAGTGTAGAGATCTACTCAATACTATAGCTACTGAAGCAATCCTTTCGCTGATCATATATGATCGGCAGCAATTGTAGAAGCATCAATGGGCAGAGCAATAGTCGCTGGAGATTTACACTTATGTCAAAAAAGTACTGAGTATTCCCTTCAACCCAGTACATTTGCCGCTTTATTAATCAGGTATCTGATGATACAGGTACTATAGGAATTCTAGAATCACAAAACGTATATCCATTGTCGCTCGAGAAATTAACGATTGCCAAAACAGTACTGAGTTCCGGCATCATAACTGCACTCTGGCCGTCGGATTGATTTGTTCACAGATGGTATAAGTTCAATAGCATATCATGAAGCATCAATGCTTCGAACAGTTATATCTAGAGATATTTACAGCTGACAGTATCATGCACGGTACATCCACCAACAGGGGACTGATGCCGATGGATTAATCTGATCACATATGGTTTAATTTCTATAGAAAGTCTAAAGCGACAAAGGGATTATCCAATACCCCTCGAGATATTAACTATTGACACACAGTACTGAGAACAAAAATCACAACAGAAATGTAGCCGCTGGTTTAGTTTCTTCCAATGGTGACTTGTACTGTGCCTCACTTCTAGGGTAATCATTATACGCATGAGTAATGGCTAGAGATATTTGCAACACTGCGGTACGGGGTACAGCCACGAAGAGAGCACTGTAGCGGAAAAATTAATATGTTCACTGCTGTTGTGTGCTCCACAACAATTCTAGAATTATCAATGGAAGTATTAATATCGGTGGTGGATTTGTCAAATGGCAACACAGCGCCGATTGTAGCCATCTACTACTGTAGTATAGCCATTGTATTAATCCGCTCGCTATTCAAATAAGTTCTTCAGCAATTGTAGAATGATCAAAGTATAGAGCAATTGTTGCTGGAGATATTGACCTATGTCAATACAATGCATAGTATGGGCATCAACAGGGCATTTTAGCAGTTGTGTTGATATTCTCTCTACTGATATAAAATCTACAGCAATCCTTGAATGGCAAAGGGCAGAAGTTTTACCGATCAAGACATTTGCACTTGACAAGATTGTACTGTGTACCGCCATCATGGCTGTACCTTTGGCGTTGGGTATATTTTTTCACTGGATACCTTTAACACCACGGACATTCTAGAATAAACAATGTACAGAACAATTATCGTTCAAGATATTTACTGTTGAGAATGCGGTACTTGGTACATACACCAATATAGCATTACAGCTGTTGGATTAAGCTGTTCACTGATGACCTAAGTTCGGTAGAAATTCTAGAATGAAGACAGGCTGGGGCATTATCGCACGAGATATTAACATTTGGCACAACAGTACTGAATACAGCAATAATCGCACTACTGTACCTGTTATAGTAATTTGCTCCCTCCAGATTTCAGTGCCACAGCAATTCTAGTATAATAATTATATAGTACGGCTGTGGCTAGAGTTCTTTACGACAGGTACTACTGCAACCTGTACATCCAGCAAGAAAGCACTGTAGCCGTTGGTCTCATCTGTTCAGTGAGGATTTAAACCCCACACCAGTGTTAGAATAATCAATGTATATGTCGCACACGACTGTAGATATTTGCAATTGTCCGCGCTGTACCTGGCACATGCACGGTCATAGCCGTCTATCTGCAGAGTAGTTAGACCTTATAGTATCTGTACAGTTGCTAATTATAGTCCAACTACATCGCCAGGCATTGGCAACGGACACAGGCGGACTGAGTACAACCGTTACTACAGTAGCGAAGGCGTAGGAATAAATTGCTCACTGATAATGTAGGTTCTACAGCAATTCTAGAATGGTCAATGCATAGTACGGATGTGGCTAGAAACCTCGACTACTGGGCTACGTTACCTAGTACACACTCCAAAAGAGCACTGCAGCCATTGGATTAATCTGTTCAACAGTGGTTTGGATACTATATCAGTTCTAGAATGATGACGTACACATCCATTAACGATGGAAACATTTACATTTGACAACACAGTACTGACTTCAACCATCATCAAATTAATGTAGATATTGGATTTAAATGTCATTGGTGATTTAAGTTCCACTGCCTTTCTGTAATTATCAACGTGTATTACGCTTATGGCTAGAGGTATTTACAGCTGAGGTTACGGTTCTTGGTTCCTGAATCAACAGAGCACTGTAGCAGTTGGAATGGTCAGTTCAATGATGACTTAGACCCTATAGTATTCCTGCAGTGACAAGAGACAGATCGAACACAGCTCGAGATATTAACAACTGACAACACAGTACTAAACCCAGGCATCATAACAGTGATGTGACCGTTGCATTAATATGCTCACTAATAATGTAAATGTCAAAACAATTTTAGAGCAAACAAAATTTAATACGGTTACTGGTAGAGTTATTTAGAGATCCCAGTACGGTAGATAGTATATTCACAAGTGGAGCACTGCAGCCATATTATAAATATTGTGCGCAATGATATTTGTGATATTGCAATTGTAGAGTGACGAAGGGATGACTATTTAACGCTTTAGAATATAGCAAGTGACGAAACAGAGCTGAGTACGGCCATCATCACAGTGCCTTACCCGTTGCACAAATTTGTTCCTGACAACAGATGTTTAACAGCAATTCTAGAATGAGCAATGCCCCGTACGGTCATGGCTGCAGATATTTACAATTCACAGTACGGTACATAGTACATCCGTCAAGAGTGCACTGTAGGCGTTGTATTACCATCTTCAATGGTGATGTAGATTACATAGCAAATCTAGGATGGCAATGGACATATCCGTTATAGTTCGAGACATTGGCAACTGAAAACACAGTAGTATGTACAGCGATCGTCACTGTACTATTGCCGCTGTTTTAATCTGTTCATTGGTGATTATATTTCCGCAGTAGCACTAGAATAATCAATGTATACATCAATTGTGGGCAGGGACACTTATAACCCCCAGGATGGTACCTGGTACGTCCACCAATAGAGCACTGCAGCCGTTCGATTAGTATATTTAGTGATAATTTAATTCCGGAGGTGCTCCAGAATAAACTATGTATACATATTATGTGGCTAGTGATATTACCTATTCCCAGGACGTTAGATGGTAAGCTCATCAATGGAGAACTGGAACCAATGGATCATTCCTTTGAGTGAAGATTTATATTGTATTGCAATCCGGGAAGGGCTAAGGTCTGACCAATTATCGCACGAGATATTAACAATTGACGAAACAGCAACGAGTGCAGCCACCACAACAGCACCTTAGCCGTTGGAATAGTTTACTCCCTTATAATGTAATTGTAAAGACAATTTTAGAATAATCAAAGCAAAGTGCGGTCATGACTTCTGATATATAAAGTTGACAGTACGGTATTTAGTACGTTCATCGGCAGAGCACAGTAGCCGTTGATATAACCTGTTCTATAATGATGTGGATCCTATAGCAATTCAAAACCGACAAAACACAGATTCGTTACTACTCGAGATATTTTAAATTGACGTGACAGTAATGAGTACAGCCGTCGTCACAGTCACGCAGACGTAGGATTGACCTGGTCACTAGTAATATAAATTCCACAGTAGCCCCAAAATGATCTAGGTGTACATCAGTCATATCTAGAGAAATTTGCATTTCCCGTTACGGTAGTTGGTACATCCACCAATAGAGCACTGTTTCCGTTAGATTAAACTGTTCACTGATGATTCAAGTTCCACAGTATTTCTAGAATAATCAATGTCCACAACATTTGTGGACAGAGGTATTTACTACTCCCAGTTACGGCATATGGTATACCCACCAATAGGGCACTGCAGCCGTTGCTTTAATCCAATGAGAAATTATTTAAATTCCACAGTATCACTAGCATTATCAATGTACGCATCAGTTATGGCTAGAGATCGTACCGATTCCCAGTACGATAATTGATACGTTCACCAACAGGGCAATGTAGCCGGTGACTTATTCCGTTCGGTGATGGCTAAAACACTATTGCAATTCGAGAATGTCAAAGGACTGACCCATTATGTGTCGACACGTTTACAATTGATAGAAAAGTACTGAGTACAGTCACCATTACAGTTCTTTGGACGTTGGAATAATTTGTGAACTGATATCCTACGCTTAACAGCAACTCTATAATAATCAATGCATTGTACGCTTATGGTCACAGACATTTACAGTTGATAGTACGGTACATAGTACAGCCATCAACGGAGCATTGTAGTCGTTGAATTAATCTGCATAATGATCCGTCGTAGCTCGAGCCATTAACAGTTTGCATGTCGGTCCTGGGGACAGTCATCGGCACAGTACTGTAGCCGCTGGATTTATATGTTCGCTGATGATATATATTCCACAGTAGTTGTACAATAATCAACGCATGCATCAGTCATGGATACAGATATTTAAAACTCTCAGTGCTATAGTCGGTACATCTACTAATAGAGCACAGTAGCCGTTGTATTGAACACTATAGTGATGATCTATGCCATATAGCAACTCTAGAATGCCAAAACACGGATCCAGTATTGCACGATATGTTTATTATTTACCTACATGTACAGTTTACAGTTACCGTCATTGCACTGCAGCGGTAGGATTAATCTGTTCATAGATGATATATGTTCCTCAGTATTCTCATACTAATCAATGTATACATCAGGTATTGCTAGAGATATTTACCATTCACAGTGCAGTAGTTGGTTCATCCAGCAGTGCAGCAGAGTTGCCGCTGGAATAAGCAGCTCATTGCTGACTTAAGTCCTATTTCAAATATAGAGTGACAATGGAATGATCCATTATCGCTCGAGATATTATGAACTGGCGAAACAGTACTAAGCACAACCAGCATCACATTACTGCAGCCGTAGAACTAATCTGCTCGCTGTTAATATAATTTCCATTGTACTCGGTATTTACAACTGTGGAACTCACGTCATCGGTGATCGAATCAATCCAAAGCCTACAGTACTGTGATGATGACAGTACTTAGTACTTTGTTGCAAGTTGTTAGTATGTTGGGACGTAAAGATCTGTCTTGTCGCTCAAGAATTGCCATAGCATCTACGTCATCATTCAATAGATCAATCCAACGGCTACAGTGCGCTGTTCATTGATGTGCTAATAACCGCAATGTCAAATTTCGATGACTCTTGCCATCACCGTACTGTGCATTTAATACTTTAAACATGTTTTGGCACTAACGTTATCAGTGAATGAATTACTACAACGGCTACAGTACTGTGATGATGCAACTGACATACATCAGTTATGGATGGAGATATTTACAGTTCCCAGTACGGTAGTTAATACATTCACCAACGGTGCAACATAACCACTGCAATAATCTGTTGAGTTATGATTTATGTTGTATTGCAATACCAGAATGAAGAATTACTGTCCCATTATCTCTCGAGAAATTAACAATTGACGAAACAGTACTGTGTACAGACATCATGAAATTACTGTAGCCGCTGGATTAATTTACTCAATGTTGATATATATTACACGGCAGTGCTTGAAATACCAAAGTATACATCAGTTACGGCTAGAGATATCCTTCACGATATAGAGCTATATCCCTCAGAAATTCAAGAATGAAGAGTGCAGATCCATTATTCCTCGTTATATTTGCAAATGGGAATACAGCACAGAGTACACTTATCATCACACTACAGAAGCCGTTTGATGGACCTGCTCATTGATGACTTATTTTCTACAGGCTCTCCACAGCGATCATAGTATAGTACGGTTATATATAGAGACATTGACAACTCATATAACGGTACCTGGTACATCTACCAGCCGAACACTGTAGCTCTTGGATTAATCTGTGCACTGACGATTTATATTCAACAGCAATTCCAGAATGACGAGGGACAGGTCCATCATCGCTCGAGATATTTGCAAATGAAAACACTGTAGATAGTCGAGCCATCATCACAGTACTGTTGCTGTCTTAATAACTTGCTCATTGGTGATTTAAATCGCACAGGAATTCTAGTGTAAGCGTTATAGAGTACGGGTATGTCTAAAGATATTTACAATTGACAGCACGGTGCGCAGTACATACACCAAGGGATCAATCTATATGTTGGACTAATCTGCTCTCTGACGATATGTGTTCTACAGGAATTTCTGCATGAAAAAGATCCATTATTCCTCGGGGTATTTGCATTTGACAGCACAGTACAGAGTACAGCCACAATGTCGGTTCTATAGCCGCTTGATTAACCTGTTCAATGACGACCTTAATTCCGCAGCAGTTCTGGAATAATTAATGTATACAACACTTATGGCAAGAAAAATTTAGAGCTGTGAGTTTGCAGTACGATAAATGGCACATCCGCCAATAAAGCGCTGTATTCGTTGGATTAACTATTTCAGTGGTGATTTCAATTCCAAAGGAAGACTAGGGTGGTCAATGCAGGGTACGGTTATGGCAAGCGAAATTTACAATTCACAGTACGGCTACCTGCATATCCAGTAAGAGGACACTGACGCCGTTGGATTGTTGTGATCAGTGATGATTTGGATTCAATAGCATTGCTATAACCACAAAAGGCAGATCCATCTCAGTACTGTATTCGTGGTATTAATCTGTTCAGTTAGGATTCAATTTCAACGGGAGCTCTATAATGTTCAATGTACGCATGAGATATGGCTAGGGACATTTGCAATTCCCAGAACAGTAGCTGGTGCTTCCGCCAATAGAGCAATGTAGCCATTGGGTTAATCTATTCGGTGATGATTTAAATCCTATTGCAATTCTAGAGTGACAAAGGACAGGTCATTTATGTCTCGAGTTATAAACAATAGACATAACAGCAATCAGTATAGCCATTATAACATTATTACAGCCGTTCGATTAATTTGCCCACTGATGATTAAAATTCCACTGCAGTTCTAGAATGATCAATGTATGCAATTACAGTATCTACAGATATTTAGAATTCTCTGGACGGTAGTTGTTACATCCAACAGTTGAACGCTGTAGTCGTTTGATTAGCCTGTTAAGCGATGACTCAAATTTCAAAGCAAGTTCATGGTAGTCAATGTATAGTAGTTTTATGGCTAGACATATATCAACAGAGCACTGTATCCGTGGGATTAATATGTTCAGCGATGATTTACATTCCGCAACGTCTCTAGAATAATCAACGTATACGTCAGTTATGGCTGGAAAGGTTTACAATTCCCAGTACGATATTAGTTACATCCAGCATTAGAACACTGTAGCCGTTGGATCAATCCGTTCAGTGATGATTTAAGTACTATTGCTATTCTCGAAATTCAGAGGACTGACCCATTATTACGCGAGGTATTAACAATATTGGAAACAGTACTGAGTATAGCAACCATCACTGTTCATTAGCCGTTGTACTATTTTGTCCTATGATGACCTTAATTCCCAAGTTTTTCTAGAATAAACAATGTATACATCAGTCATGGCAGGAGTTATTTACTATTCCAATTACGGTAGCAGGTGTAACCACCAAGAGAGCACTGTAGCAGTTGGATTAACCTTCTCCATTATAATTTATATTTCATAGCAGTTCTAGAATTTAAGCGGACTGATCCGTCACAGCTCGAGAAATTCACAATTGAAATAATAGTACTGAGTACAGCAATTATAACAGAACTGCTGTAGCTGTACTAATCTGCTCACGGATGATTCTAATTCCGCAGTAATTCTGGAGTAGTCAATGTATACATCAATTACGGCCAGAGATATTTGCAACTACAAGGACGGTAGTTTGTTCACGCACCAATGCATCACTGTCGCCGTCAGATTAATCTGTTCAGTGTCGATTTAATTTCCAAGGAGTGCCCAGAGTAGACAATGCATTGTACGGCTGTTGCTTGAGATATTTAAAATTGAGAGCACGGTTCTTAGTACATGAATCAACAGCGGACTGTAGCCGTCGGATTAATCTATTTTATGGTGATATAGATTCTATAGCATTTCTTGAGTGGCCAGGTACAGGTCCGTTAACTATCTAGATAGTCAAAGCTGGCAAAAAACTACTAAGTACATTCATCATCACAATACTGTACCCTTTGGACTAATTTGATCACTGATAACATATGTTCCACAGCAGTATATTCCAACTACTATGGAATTTATATCATCAGTGAACAGATTAATCCAACTGCTGTTGTAATGCGATGATGGTTGTACACAGTGCAGTTATGTCAATTTTTAATATCTGGAGCGATAATGGGTCAGTCTTCTGTCATTCTAGAATTCCAATAGTATCTAAGTTATCACTGAAGAGATTAGCCCTTCTGCCACTCTGATATGGAAAACGTATTCGAACGGTTTATGTGCAGTGGTGATGGCTGTAGACGGAGCCGCTTTGTCCATTGTTAAAATCTCAATCCATAATCGGTTTCTCTTTGGTCATCCTAGAATTGCTATGAAATGCGAATCATCACAGGACTTATTAATTCAGCGCCTATGAAGCGGTGGCGAATGAACTATGTACCGAAGTGTTAATTGCTAATATCTCCAGCTGTATCTTACTTGAACATTTGAACATTTGAAAATATTAACCTATTTGCTACATCACTGTAATGATGGCTGAACCCAGTTCTGTTTTGTCATGCGGTAATATGCCTAGCGATAATGGATCTGCCCCTTGTCATTCTAGAATTGCTACATAATTTTAGGCAGGAGTGAACAGATTAGCCCAACGGCTACTGTGCTCTGCTGATGGCCATAATCAGTGTTGTTTTGACATATGAAAATGTCTCCAGTGACAGCAGCTCCATTTTTTGTTCACTCTACGATTGCTTTAGAAATCAGATTATCAGCAATCAGATTAACATAATGCCAAAAGTTATCTGTTAGTGGTCGTACCAAGTACCGTAATAAAAGCTGTAAATGTCTCTAGCCATACCAGTACCATGCGTTGATCATTCTGTAATTGCTGTGGAAGTTACATCATCAGTGGGCATATTAATACAACGGTTACAGTAAGGTGATTATGTCGGCACACACTATTGTGCTGTTAAATCCTCGCGCGATAATGGAATAGCGTTTTTCCAATCACGAATTGCCATAGAATATAAAACATCGGTCAACAGATATATCGAGCAGCAACAGTGCTTTCTTGATGGACGTACTATGTACCGTGATGTCAATTGTAAATGTCGGAAGACATAACCGTTATATGAATTGGTTACTCTAGAAGAGCTACAAGATTTATGTCACCAGTGCCCTGATTAATCGTGCGACAAATGGTGCACAGTTGACGGCTATACTTAGTTGTGTATTAACATATGACAGAGTCTCCAGTGCCAATTGATCTATCCATTGATCATTCTACACTTGCTGAAGTACGCAGATGATCAGCGAACAGATTAGAGCAGTGGCTATGGTATTGTGTGGATGGCTACTCTCAGTATCTTGTTGTCATTTGTAAATATCACTACAGGTACCTGATCTATCCATTGGTCGTTCTAAAATTACTATTAGGGTTAAGACATCAGTGGACAGATTTTTCCGACGGCTATATTGCTCTACTGGTGGATGTGCTACGTACCGTACTGTCAATTTGAAATTCCCGAGGTCATAAACGTACCAGACAATGATTATTCTGTAATTGCAATTTTACTTAAATCATCAGTGTACAAATTAATCCATCGGCTACAGTACTGCGATGATGGCCGTACTTAGTTCACTGCTGTGAGTTGTTAATACTTCGAGCAGTAATGGACCTATCTTTTGCCGTTCTAAAATAGCTACAGAGTTCGCAACACTAGTTACTTGATTATTCAATCTGCTACAGTGCTCTGTTAATGGCCTTACTTAGTACACCATTGACAAGTGCCTGTTTCTCCAACGACGATTGCTCTGTCCATTCATTACTCTACAACTGCAGAAGAACTTAGGTGATCAGCGAATAGGCCAATAGAGTCGATATACTATTGCGTAGATGCCTACTCTCCGCACTCTACTTTCAATTGTTAATACGTGTGCCGACATATGGTCTTCCCATTGGTCATTCTAAGGTTGCTATTGCGTTTAAGACGTCACCGAGCAGAATTGTCCAACTACTACAGCGCTCTGTTGGTGGAAGTGATAAGTACCGTACAGCCAGTTGTATGTGTACATGGCCATAACTGATGAATACATCGATTTTTCTAGACTTTCTTTGGCATCTTCATCATTAGTGAACAGATTAAGCCAACCACTGCTTCGCTCTGCAGGTGGCTGTACTCAGTACTGTTATGTCAATTGTCAATATCTCGAGCTGTAACGAATCACTCCTTTTTCATTCTAGAAAGGCTATAAGATGTATATCAGAATTGAACAGGTAAATCCCACGGCTACAGTGCCCTTTTGATGAGTGTACTAGGAACCGCACTGTCAGTTGCAAATATCTCCAGACATAACCATACTATACATTTGTTAGTGGTAGATGAAACAATAACAATATTTGTTTAAACGTTTAGTAACAGAACGCAAATTATGATTGAATTAGTCAAAATAGTCCCGGTCCTCTCTACGATATAACATCTACACGAAGCTCTTACACAAAAAGTCTTCTTCTGTTGACTGTCCTACAAGCACTAAATGTTTTTCACGACTATTAGTTTTAAACGCCACACGCATATATTCCTTCACACAAGCACTCCACACAATTATACCAATTATACTATGACGACTACCACCACAGTAGCAACCTGAATTCATTACACACTAGAGTCCCACAAGCACCCACTCCACTCATCCCAACATATCTATACACAGAGACCTACGTAGCCACTACCACTATCTCCCCGTTCATTTCACAGGTCTTTACACATGTAAAGTTCTTTATATTCTTTAATAAACTTGATCCACTTAAAGCTTTAGTCATGCAATCTGCATCTATACTTCCTTTGGGTACACTTGCCACTCTCACTATATAATTGAATACAATCCCTTTAATTTAATGTCACATCCTATTCAATAATTTTCTCTCTGTTATGAAGTTACCTCCGCTTGCCTATTTAATCGCATTTAAATTATTGCATTTCAATTGTTTGCATTCACACGGCATTTCAAACTCGGCCAGCAAATCACTCATCCTCGAAATTTCCTTTAATACTTCCATCATTACCTCTGATTCACCTTCAGTGGCAGAGAGTGCAACTGCCGCTTGCTTTTTACATCTTCTGTAGACCGGATCTCCATTTCGGTAATATAAGGTACCACTGAATGACTTGGCATCCGTAGTGTTATCCCATGAAGCACCTGTGTTAAAATTTAATACTTTCTACTGACTTGTGTTCCCGTATTCCATTTGATAATAAATTGTCCCTTTCTCATATCGGAGTTCTCTCTTCTGTGCGTTCATGTGAAATGGTCTGGGATTTTCCCTAAATTGTGATAAACAGCTTAGTGCAGAGGAAATATCGGGTCCCGTTGTTACGCGTAGGTGCCTTAATCTTCGTAGCAGCTATTGATAATTTTGTCATCGCTCATCGGGCTCCCACAATCTTCGATCAATTCCTGATTTACATCAATAGGCGTACTTACCGCACTACAATCGCTCATTCGGTGTGCACTTAATAAACGTTTCATACAACTTTATTACCTAATGATTAATCTTCGATCTTTGTAATTTCATTCTATTCCTAATAATTGTTTACCTACACCAAGGTACTATTATTCCATATGACTCTTAAGTATATTAGTATGTATTTTTCTAAATAGATCTTCACCGCAGACTACGGTCATGTCGTCCACGTGTATGCCACAGTATAAAAAACTCTTTCCTCCTCAACGCCACTAATCGTGGTTTGCATCTTCTTTCTAATGTTTCATAATTTTCTTTTACGTTAAAAGTGCAATTATATCTGAACGCCATTTTATTTTTCAGTCGATTCACTACATGCTGCACTTGAGCTTTCTGTAATGACTCTATTTCACTCCTTATAGCTTCCCTCCATTGATCCCATTCTGGAGATTGTCGTGCCACAGATATCGTAGTAGGCATTCTTTCTTCAGCACTTCTCATTACTTTTAGTCTTTTATCCCTCGGAGATCTTCTTGCGTTCCCTTGTTCATGCTATTTTTCGTGGAACGTACTCTCAGATATGTTTTCCTTCAATTGCTTTCTTCGTCACATTCATCGGTCTTCCAGCCTTTCTTCCGGTAGTCGGTTCTACATGTTCAACAATCATTTCGTGATATTCATTACTTTGCTCTATCCTCGTATCTTCATCGTTTTCAATTTGAATTCTTGTATCTGCATTTTCGCTGCTTTGTCCGTCGCAGCCACTTTCCTCGTCATGAATTCCAATTCCTAATTGTCTTTCGTCTTCAAGGTTCTGTTGAGGAGCATCTTTAACGCCTTCATCATTTTCTACATCAAAATTGACAAGAAATAAGTCTTCATTATTTTCGCCTTCAACTTCTTTATATCGAAGCTAGTCCGATCCGTTCCTTTCTTCTGCAAATCATACGTCAGAGTCGCACTTTATATTTTATCTTTCTGGTATGCATATCCGGTATTTAATATTTTCCTTACATCCCACAAATATTCCATTTAAAGTCTCTACTTCAAACTTCCTCTTACATTCTCCTTTATTTATTAAACACGGTATGCACACAAATCGCTGCATGTGCTTCATGTTGGGTTGTTTTCTGTACCAAATCTCATATGACGCTTTATCGTGTTCCCGCGATTTAATCCGACTTGGAATGTATACCTCTATATTCGCTCCCTCCACCCAAAAGATATGACTTAGTTTTGAATCTGCCAGTATCGTCCTGGATGTTTCGTTGCTGGCCCTGTTCGCTCTTTCTGCAATTCCTTGACGTTCAGGTGTCATCGGAGGACTCAATCCACGAACTATTCGTTTTGACTGAAACCAGCTATTTAATGCTGTTCCTAAATATTCTCCATCATTGTCTGTCCTAATCATCTTCAATCGTAGTTCGGTCTGATTTTCCTTCAATCCTTTTTCTTTAATTCTTCAGCAGCTTCGCGTTTATCCCTCAGAAGTTGTATAAGCATTATTCCCGAATAACATTCGACGATGCTTAGTACGTAATTTCTCTTTCCATAAGACGAGAGATTGATTGGACCTACCAAATCTGTATACCATAGTTTTAAAGTACGCTTCGGCCATATAGCATTATGTCGCGGATGCGGCGTTTTACATGCTTCTCCTTGTACACATGGATCGCATACCTATTTCGGTGAACAATCCATCCCTAATGCCAAATTTTTTTTCTCCTTTCTTCTACGACTCCTTTATCTGCATGTCATAAAGCTTGGCGCCATTCCTCCTTTTCCGTTGATACCGCGGTGGTCCTCTCAATGTTTATATATATCCTCACAAAATACGCGTTCTGTTCTCTTACCGCGGTCATTCGCATTCCACCAAGTTTGTTGTATATATTGCTCCATGTTTACACAAATTTACGTTGTAGCGATGGCCAGTCATTTTCGCTGCTGAAAGTAAATTGGAATTCTGTTCAGGAACGTGCAACACATTTCTCAGTTTCTTATTATTATTGAGAGAAGCTTGTTCGATATTGAAATTTCCGACTCCGTTCGAGGTTATAACTCTTCCTTTGTTATCTGCCATACTAATTTTTCGTCCTTCTTCACCAAAATTGTCACTTATTAACTAGCTGTCAGTAATATGGCTTGCAGATCCGGAATCCAACAGCCGTATAAGGTAATTGTCATCCTCAAGTTCGTTTATTCTGCTTCCATTTATCTCGCACACATCGCATAATGTGTGTCTCTTTGATATTACGCTTATTCTCATTACCACTTCTCCACGCGTGTTTAACGACGAATCTTCGTTTCACGTTATTGTCTCATATTGCCTCCAGGATAACCACCACATGAATTTCTTACTGGCCATGTTCTCAATGTCGATTCGTTTTCCATACGTTCGCGACAATTTGCTGCTATGTGATTGAATCCCTGACGGTTGCAACATTTCTTAATTCGACTACAATGACGCGCCATGTGTCTTTTGATCAGATAGTTGTAGCAATTACCATCTGTTCTACTTCACTCTTTCACTTTCCTCTCTGTTTCGTGTTCCCTATTAGTCTTTTTTTCTTTCCTCCTTGCTCTTCTATTTTCTTCCCGGTCTAAGGCGAATCTTATATCACTATTAGATATGTTCCCCTGCGATCCTAGTACCCTCACCTTCGGGTCATGCTTGGGCAGAAATACCCGTAATGCATGCATTTTAAGTTCATTGTCATCAACATTCCAGCCCAGCTGAATACATTGGCTTTTCAAAGCTTCTGCCAGGTTCAGGAACGTTTCAACGGTCTATACTATCAACATTCTGATGGTAGTTAGTTCATTAATAGAACGCGTCTTTAGTACTTCTCCATTCGCAGCCATATGTTCCTTGATTTTTGACCGTCGGTTTTCAGAACATTCTATTCTATTACACCTTAATAATGGATACGTTCAAATTGTGTTAATAATGGTTGCTCTAGCTGCAAGATTATCGTCATCCCGATCGTCCCAATTTATAATACGTACTCATAATTTAATTCTCCCTCGACTGGTCTTGTCAATGGTTTTACGCCAATAACCTTCTCCCATAACCATTTTGATCGTAGAAGTCCGCCTACTTTTCTTCCTTTAAAAAATATTTTGAATCTTCGGGCGGTTCAAAATTTGAGATATTCAGCGCGCCCGATTCCTTTGAAGTTTCCAGAATGTTCCTTTATTATGCTGTTAATTATAACCACGCTCTACTACCAATTGTTAACGGTGGATGAAATAAGGGCAACACTTACTTAAACGTTTGAAAAAAGAACACAAATTATTATTGTATTAGTAAAAATGGAACCGCTCCTCTCTAGGGTATAACCTATACACGAATATCGTACACACGATGTGTCCTTTGCTTACTGTCCTCCAAGCACTAACTGCTTTTCACGACTCCCATTCATACTCGACACACACGTATACTCTTCCACGCAATCATTCTTCACACTTATGCCAAATATACTACGGCATCTACCACTGCAATAATAACCAGTATTCAATACTCATTGCAATACCACGCATACCAGCTCGACTGATACCAACACATATATACACAAAAATATATGTAACCACTGCCACAGCATAGATAACTCTAGACATGCTTTGCCATTTACATCATCAATGAATAGGTTAATACAACGGCTGCAGCACAGTGCTGATGGATGTACTCAGTACTGTTATGTCAACTGTTAATGCCCCATGCTACAACGGATCCATCTCCTGTCATTCTCAAATGTCTATAGAATGTAGATCATGTTGGAACAGGTGAAATAAACGGCTACAGTTTTCTGTTGATGCACGTACATATACCGCAATGGACAATGTAAGTATCTCCAGTCATAACCGTACCATACATTTATTACTGTAGACTTGCTTCGGAGTTTACACAAACAGTGAACAAATAAATACAACTGCTACAGTACTGTGACAATACCAGTACTGAGTACTGCTTCGTCAATTGTTAACGTCTCGAGAAAAAATGGGTCACTCCTTTGCCATTCCAGAATTGCAGTGGAATATCAATCATCACTGTACACATTAATCCAAATGGAACAGTGCGCTATTGGTGGATGTAGAAACTACCGTACTGGGAATTGTAAGTATCTCTAGCCACAGATGATTTAAACATTGGTTATTCCAGAACAACAGTGGAACTTTAATCATCTGTGAACAGACTAATCCTACAATTACAGTACTGTGATGATTTTCCATTCTACAATTGCAAAAGAATATAAATCGTCACTGACAAGACTAATCCAACTGCTACAGTGTTTTATTGAAGTATGTACCAACTACCGTAGTTGGATCTGTACATATCTCTGGCTATAACTGATGTATAACTGGAATGCTGCACATCTGCTGTGGAGTTTAAGTCATCAGTGTATAAATTAATAGGACGACTACAGTACTGTTATGAATGCTGCACTCAGCACTTTGTTGCCCGTTGTAAATATGACGAGCGGGAATGGATATCTCCTTTGTCATTCTTGAAATGCTGTAGAATGTGAATCATCATTGAGTACATACATCCAACGGATACAGTGTTCTGTAGACAGACGTCCTAAGAACCGTAACGTCAATTGTAAATATCTCAGGCCGCCACCGTGCCATACTTTGATTACCCAAGATTTGCATTGTAATTTACGTTATCAGTGAACAAGTTAATTCAACGGCTACAGTACTGCGATGATGTCTGTACACAGTACCGAGTGGACAGTTGTTAATGTCTCGAGCTATAAGGGGTCTGGCAATTTATACTCTAGAATTGCTACAGAATCCAAAGCATCATAGAGCAGGTTAATTTACCGGCTAAAGTGCACTGTTGAAAGATGCACTAAGTACCGTCCTGACGGTTCTAAATTGTCTCAAGCCATAACCTTACTATATATTGATAATTATAGGATTCATGCGAAATTCAAATTATTGATGTGGAAATTAGTCCAACAGCTAAGGCACTGTGAGGGTGGCTGTAATCAGTATGTATCCTCAATTCCTGATATCTCGATGTGTATCGGATCTGTCCTTTGTCATCCTACAATTGCCATAGGATGTGAATCCCCATTGAACATATTCATCCATCGATTGCAGTGCTCTATTGGCGAATGTCCCAACTAACGTCCTGTGAGTGTTTAATATCTCCTGCCGTAACTGAAGTATACATTGGTTAATTTATAACTGCCCTGGAACTTCAATCGTAAATGATCAGATCAATACAACGGCTACAGTGCTCTATTTATAGATGCGCAAACAACCGTGCTGGGAATTGTAAATATCTCTATACATAGTTGTTCTATACATTGATTATTCTGGAAGCACCATGGAATTAAAAGCGTCACTCAAAAGATTAATCCAACGGCTACTTTGCTGTATTGGTTGATGTACCAACTATCTTAATGGGAGTTGTAAATGTATCTATTTGTAACTCGTGGCCTCAATGATTGTTAAAGAACTACTGTGGAATATATATTATCAGCGATCAAATTAATCCAACAGCAATAGTATTGTGATGATGGTTGTACATACCACTGAGTTGTCAGTTGTTAGTATCCCGAGTTGTAACGCATCTGTCTTCTCCCAATCTAGAATTGCTAGGGAATCCACGTCATCATTGAACAGATCAATACAACGGCCACAGTGCTGAGTTGATGATTGTACAAAGAGCCGTACTGTCAATCGTAAGTATCTCTAGCCATAACCGTGCAATGCATTGACAAGCATAGATTTGCATTGGTATATAAATCAATAATAAACTGATTAATCCAACGGCTACCGTGTTATATGGGTGGATGTACCAACTAAAGCACTGAGTGTTATAAATATTTCTATCAATAACGGATGTATACGTTGATCAATCTTGAACAATTATGGAATACAAAACATCAGTGGACAAACGAAACCAACGCCTATAGGACAGTAACGTTGGCTGTACTTACTGCTTTGTTGTCAAGTGTTAGGTTCTCGAGCAATAATGTATCTGCCATTTGGCATGCTAGATTTGCTATGGGATATAAGTCATCAGCGAATCAATTAATCCAACGAATGCGGTACAGTGACGACGGATGTACTCAGTACACTGTGCTGAATTGCTTATATCTCGAGAGATAGTGTTTACGCCATTTTTCGCTCTTGAACGACTGTGGAATATAAGTCATCAGTGAAAAGATTAATCCAACGGCTGTACTACTGTGATGACCGCTGCACGCAGTACTCTTGTTTCAATTGCTAATACCTCGAGATATGACGGATCTGCCCTTTGTGACTCTAGAACTGCCTTAGTATCTAAATCATCACTTAACAGGTAAATCCATCGGCTGCAGAACTCTATTGGTGTATGTACCGCCTACCCTACATTGAACTGTCAATATCTCTAGCCATATCTGATTTACACATAGGTTATTCCAGAACTGCTACGGAATTTAAGTCGTGTGCGGGCCGATTATTCCAACGACAGCAGTAATATTATGATGGCTGTCCTCAGTACTGTTGTGTCAATTGCAAATCCCTCGAGGTATAACGGATCTGCCTCCTGTCGTTCTACAAGTGCCAAAGAATCTAGATCATTATTGAACAGACAAATTTAACGGCTAGGGTGCTCTATTGGTGATTGTACTCTCTAGCGTTATGCGCACTGTATATATCTCCAGCAGTACCTGATGTAGGCATTGATTATTCAGAGACTACTGTGGAACATATATCATAAGTGGACGGAATAATCAAACGGCTGCATTGACCGCTTGGTGGGAGTACCAGCTGCCGAACTGGGAATTCTAAATATCTGCATACACAACTGATGTATACATATATAGGTCGTAATAGAAATACTGAGGAATTTATATCATCGGCGAGCCTATTATTCGAACGGCTGCAGTAATGGTATGATGGCTGCACTCAATACTGTTCTAATAATTGTTAATATACCGTGCTATAACGGACCTTTCCTTTCTGATTCTAGAATTGCTGCAAAGTACAAAACATCATTCAACAGATCAGTCCAAAGGCTACAGTGCACAGTTGATGGATGTACTAAGTACCGTACGGTCAGTTGTAAATATCTCTAACCATAACCGTATTATATATTGATTAATCTAGGATTGTTCCTAAATTTAATTTTTCAGTGATGAAATTATTACATCGGCATAAGTACCCTTATTTTGGCTGTACTCAGCACTGTTTCGTCACTTGCCAATATCTCGCGTTAGAACGGATCTGTCTTATGTCGTCCTAGAATTGCCACAGGATCTAAATCGTCTTGTAGCAGGTAAATCCAACGGCAGCTGTACTTTGTTGGTAGAGATACCAATTTCCTTACTGTGAAACGATAATATCTCTAGACATACCTGATGTATACATAGATTTCTCTAGAACTACTGTGTAGCTTAAGTAATCAATGAACAGATAAGTACAACGGCTACAGTACTGTGTTGATGGCTGTACTTAGCACTGTTTCGTCAAATGTTAACGTCTCGAGAGAAAATGTGCCTGTCCTTTGTCATTCTAGAATTGCAATAGAATCTAGATCGGCTACGGAGTTTATTGGTGATTGTACTAACTACCGTACTGCGAATTGAAAATATCAATATGCATAATCAATGTATACATTTGTTATTCCAGAGCTGCTGCGGACGTTTAGCCATCAGTGTTGAAATTAATCCAACAGCTGCATCAGTGTGATGATGGGAGTACTTAACACTGTGTTATCAGTTGTTGATATCCTAGTGGTAATGGTTTTGTCCCTTGTCATTCTAGGAATGCTGGAGAATCTAAGTCGTCATTGATCAGGTCAATCGAACTGAGAATGTGCTCAGTTGATGGATGTATTTTGTGCCGTATTGTCAACTTTAAACTTCTCTTGCCAAGACGGCAAAATACGTTGGTTATTCTAGATCTGCAGTTTAACTTAAATTATCAGGGAACAAGTTATTAAAACTGCTAAAGTACTGTGATGATGGCTGTACTCCCTGCTATTTTGTGAACTGTCCATGTCTCTAGCGGTAGTGTCTCAGTCTGTTGCCAACCTAGAATTGCAATAGTATGCAAGTCGTCAGTGAACAGAATAATCCAACGGCTACAGTGCTCAATTTGTGGACGTACCAACTACCGTACACGGAAATGTAAATGCCTCTAGCCATAACTGATGTATACACTGATTATTCTGGAATCACGGTGGAAAGTAAATCATGAGTGTACAGATAAATAAAACGGCTGCAGAAATATGATGATCGCCTTACTCAGTATTGTTATGTCAATTGTTAGTATCTCCAGCTACAACGGTTCTGTCGTTTGTCATTCCAGAATTGCTATAGAATCTGGATCGTCATTGAGCTAGATATTCCAACGGCCACAGTGATCTGCTTAATGGATGCACCAACTACCATACTAAGAGTTGTAAATATCACCAGCAGTAACTGTACCATGCATTCATTGCTATAGACTTGCTTTGGAGTTTACATCGCTAATGAACAAATTAATCCAACTGCTACAGTGCCGCGATGGTGCCTCTGCTCAGTACTCTTTCCTCAATTGCTTATACCTTGAGCTAAGATGAGTTAGTCCATTGTCATTCTAGGAATGCAACAGAAAATACATCGTTACTGAACAGATCATTCAAACGGCCACGGAGTTAATTGGTTATTGTACCAACTACCGTACTGCGAGTAGAAAATAATACTAGCCGTATCCGATGTATACATTGATCATTCCCGAACGGCTGTGGAGTTCTTGTCATCAGTGCACAAATTAACCCAACAGCTACATAAGTGGTATTCTGGGTGTACTTAGTATTGCGTAGTCAGATGTTAACGTCTAGAGGAGTAGCGCCACTGTCTCTTGTCATTCCAGGAATGCTATAGAATATATGTCATCATACAACATGTCAATCGAACGGCAAACGCACTAAGTCGATGGACGTACTACGTATCGTATTGTTAATTGTAAACGTCTGTAGCCAAAACGGCATCATACATTGGTTATTCCAGAATTGCAGTTTATCTTAAGTTGTCAGTGGACGAATTAATGCAACGGCGAAAGCACGTTCATGATGGCATCGCTCCGTACTCTTTTGCCTCAGTACGTTGCCAAATTAGAACGGCAACAGTATTCAAATCGCCACTATACAGATTAATCCAACGGCTTCAGTGCTTCATTTGTGGATGTACCAACTACTATACAAGGAGTTGTAAATATCTCTAGCCCTAACTCATGTATACACTGCTTTCTCTCGAACTGCTTTGTAATACAAGTTACCACTGGATAGACTAATCCAACGTCTATTGTGCTCGATTGGTGGAAGCATCATGTAAAGCACTAGGAACTGTAAATGCCTCTAGAATGGCTGATGTATACTTTGATTATTTTAGAGCTACGGTGGAATTCAAATCAATAGTGAAGAGATTAATCGATCGGCTGTATCACTGTGACGGTGGCCGTACCCAGTACCATTATGTCAGTTGCTATTAACTCGAGCAGTAACGGATCAGATTTTTGTGACTCTAGAAATGCTATAGAACCTTAGTCATCACTCTACCGGTTAATCCAACGTCTATAGTGCTCTATGGGTGGAAGTACCATCTTCCATACCGGGAGCTGTATGTATCTTTAGCCATAATTGGCGTATACATTGATAATTCTGGAACTCTTGTGGAATTTAAGTCATCAGTGATCAAATAAATACAAAGGCTGCTGCATTTTGCTGATTCCAGTATTCAGTACAGTTATGCTAATTGTTAATATCCCCAGATTTAGCGGACCAGCATTTGTCATTCTAGAATGCATATAGAATACAAATTATCACTGAACATGTTATTCCAACGGCTACAGTGCCATGCAGATGGATGTGCTAGGAGCTGTACTGCCAATTGCAATATCTCCAGCCATAAGCGTACTATATATTAATTACTCTAGAACAGCTTTGGTACTCTCATCACCTGTGAACAGGTTAACCGAACGGCTACTCTACCGGTTTGATGAATCTACTCAGTACTGTTTCGTTAAGTGATAATATTTCGAGCGGTAAAGTGATAATTGGTCAGCGCTATGTGGCTCTAGAGCTAGCTATGATATCTAAATTATCATTGAACTGGATACACCAACGGCAGCAGTGCTCTGTTGATCTATGTATTAAGAACCGTACTGTCAACGGTTAATAACTCCAGTCGTAACCGTACCCTACTGTGGCTACCCTAGACTTGCTTTGGGATTTATTGCATCACTGAACAGATTAATCCAATGGCTACAGTGCTCCATTCGTGGATGTACCAGCTACCTTAATGGGAACTGTAAAAAGCTCTAGACATAACCGAACTATACATTGATTACTCTAGACTTGCGTTGGCACTTACGTCATCAGTAAACAAATTAGTCCAACGGCTAAAGTACGGTGACTATGCCTGTACTCAGTAGCGTTTCGTCATTTGTTAATGTCACGGGCGACAACGGGCCAGTCCTGCGCGGTCTTGACATTGGAATGGGATCTATACCATCAGAGAACGGATCATCCAACGGCACCAGTGGTGTGATGATGGCAGTACTCAATGCCGTTTCTGCAACTGTTAATACCTCTAGCTGTGACGGATCTGTCTTTTGTAATCCTACGGTTGGAATAGGATCTACATCACTCAGCATTCATTTTCAACGGCTATAGCGGTCTGCTGATGGATGTACCAAGTACCGTACCTTCAGCTGTAAATATTTGTAGCCACAACCGTACTACACATTTCAAATTCAAGAATTGCCGTTGAACTTAGATAATCTGTGAGCAAATTGGTCCAAAGTCTGATGTGCGGTTATTGCGGCTGCACAGAGTATTCTTATGACTATTGTTAACTTCGCGAGCGATAACGGACCAGCCGTTTGTCATTCTAGTGTTGCAAAGGAACGTAAATCATAACTTATCAGTTTAATCCAACGGATACAGTTCACTGTAGATGTATGTACTGAGGACCGCACTGTCAATTGTAAACATCTCTAGACGTAACCGTACTGTAAATTGACTACCGTACACTTACTTTAGAATTAATATCATCAGTGAACTGATGATTCCAACGGCTAGAGTGCTGTCGTAGTGGATGTACCAGCACCGTACAGGGTATCTTAGATATCACTGATCATAACTGATTTTCACATTGGTTATTCTATTACTACTGTGGCAATTAATTCATCAGTGAACAGATTAATGCAACGTCTGCCGTACTGTTGTGACGCCTGTACTCAGTACTGTTATGTCAATTGGTAGTACCTCGAGCTCCAACGGATCAATATTTTGTCATTATAGCATTGCCAAAGAATCTTAATCATCATTGAGCAGCTAATACAACTGATGCGTTAATCTATTTGTAGAAGTACCAGCAACCGCATAGTGAACTGTTAATATCTCTAGCCATACCTGATGCATCCATTGGATATTCTAGGCCCATTGTGGAACTTAAATCACCAATGAACATATTAATCCAACGGCTACTATGCTATATTGGTGCATGAACCAACCACCGTAATGAAATTTGTAATTATTTCTGCACGTAACACATGTATACATATATAATTCCAGAACTACTGCAGAACTTACATCATCAGTGGGCAGATTAACACATCAGATGCAGTACTGTCAATCGTTATTATCTCGAGCTTTGACGGATATGCCTTTCCTCATTCTAGAATTACTACAGAATACAGATCATCATTGAAGGCGTCGATACATCTGCTACAGTGCTCTGTTGATAGACGCTCCATGACTCTTACCGTCAATTGTAAATATCCCTAGACATAGCCGTGTTATACATCGACTACACTAAGCTTGCCCTTGAACCCGAACTATCACACTGCAGATAATCCAATGACTACGGTACTTTATCGGTGCATGCACCAACTACCGTCCTTGGGAGTTGTAAATGTCACTCGGCATAGCATTATTATACAGTGATCGATCCTTAATTGCTGTTAAATAAACATTATCAGTCAATAAATTAGTCCAACCGCTACAGCATTTTGATGATGTCTGTACTCAATACTGTTTCGTCAATTGTTAGCATCTCGAGCGATAATGGGTCTGTCCTCCGTCATTATAGAATTGCACTAGGATATAAAGCATCACTAAACAGACGATTCGAATGGTCACAGTGCTGTGTTGGTGGATGTAGCAGCCACCGTACAAGGAACTACAAATATCTCTAGCTATAGCTGATGCATACATGGATAATTCTTCAACTACTGTGGAACATAAATTGTCAGTGAACAGTTTAACGCAACGCGTGCTGCACTGTTACGGTAATTTTACTGTGTAGTCATTCGTCAGTCTTCAACCTTTCGTGCCTTGGCGGACCTGCCTTATGTCATTCTAGCGTGGCCGTAGTACGTAAATCAACATTGAACAGGGTAATTCAGCGGCTAGAGTGTACAGTTAATGGATGCACTTGGTACGGTTTTGTCAACCGCAAATGTCTATAGCAATGTCTGTAGGAGGACTATATACTGATCATTCTAGAACTGCAGCTAAGCATGGGTCATGTGTGAATAAATTACTCCAACGGTCGATGTACTGTGATGATAGCAGAACTCGGTGCTGCTTCGTTAGTTGTCAACGTATTGAGCGGAAATGGTTCGCCCACTAATATTCTGGAATGTCACACGTGTCTGAATCGTCACTGAGCAGATTTATCAAACGAATACGTTACTTTACCGGCGGATGTGTCAACTGCCGTACAGGGATTTGTAAATATCTGTAGCCATATCTGATGTATACACTAATTATACTTGAACTACCGTGGAATTTAAGTCATCACTAAACAGGTTGGTGCAACAGCTACACGGCACTCTTGATGGATGTGCCAGCTACGGTACTGAGATTTGTAAATGTCTCTTGCCATAACTGATTCATACATTGATTTTACCAGAACTTCTGTGGAGCTTATATTGTCAGTGGACAGATTAATCCAAAGGCTATACCTCTATGGCGATGGCTGTACTCAGTACGGTTATGTCAGATGTGAATGTCTCGGGCAATAACGGATCTGACCTCCGTCATTCTAGACTTACTATAAAATCTTCATCATCATTGCAGAGTTTAACTAAACGTCTACAGTCCTATGCTAACGCATGTACTAAGTACCGTAATGTCAGTTGTAAATATCTCTAGCCATAACGGTACGATATATTGATTATTTTATATTTTCTGGGATATTCAATTTGCCAGTAAGGGAATAATTGCAGCGGCTAAAGTACTGTGATATTGGGTGTACTCAGTACTGTTTCGTCAAATGATAATATCTCGAGATACATCGGATATATCTTTTATCATCCTGGAATTGCTATACAATATTAGTCATCGCGGTACAGGTGAATCAAATGGCTACTGCGCGCTGGCGGTGGATGGAATATGTATAGTGCTGTCAATTGCTGACGTGTCCAGCGTTATCCGTACTGAGTACTCATTACTCTAGTTCTGCCGCTAGACTTAAGTTATCAGTGGGGAAGTCTTTAGAGCGGCGAATGTGAGGAACGCTGTACTTAGTACTCTTCCGAGAATTGTTAATATCTCGGGCGATAATGAGGCACTTCATTGCCATTCTTGATTGCAATAGAATATATATCGTAAAAAGGCCGACTCATCCAGCGGCTACAGTACAGTGATGAAGACTGTACATAGTACCGGGTGGTCAGTTGTTAACATCTCGAGCTATAACGGATCCGTCCTTTCTCAATCTTGAATTGCTGTAGACTACAAGTCATCATTGTACAGGTTAATACGACGGCAACAGTGCAGTCTTGTTGTACGTTCTACGTACTTTTCATTCAGTTGGAAATGTCTCTAGCCATAACCATACTACATATTGATCATTCTAGAATTATTGCGAAATATAAGTTATCAGTGTAGACACTTGTCCACCTGCTAAAGGACAGTAATGATGTCTGTCATCAGTATTCTTATATCAACTGTTAACATCCCGAGCTGTAGCAGATCTGCCACTTGTTATGCAAGAATTGTTATAGAATCTGTGTCAGCATTGAGGTGAATAATTCAACGGCTGCAGTACTCTATTGGTGTATGTGCCAAGTACCGTACATGGAATTTTAAACTTCCCTATCCATAACTGATGCATACATTGGTTATTCTAGAGCCACTATGGAATTTAAGTCATCACTGGACTGAGCAGCCCAACCGCTACACTGCTGTATTGGTGGATGTGCTAACTACCGTACTGGGAATTGTAAATTCCTCTAGCCATAACTAATGTATACACTGGTTATTCTGGAACCACTGCGGAATTCAAATCATCAGTCAACCGATTATTCCAACGTCTGTGCTACTGTATGGTGGCTGTACTCAGCAATTTTGTGTCAGCTGTCAGTATCTAGATTCGTAGCGGATGTGCCTTTTGTCACTCTAGAATTGGTACAAATCATATGTTATCATCGAACATTTCATTTAGGTAGCTACAGTGCTGTGTTGATGGATGTCCTAACTTCCGTACCTTCAAATGTAAATATCTGTGGCCATGACCGTACCATACATTGATCATTCTAGAATTGCTGTTAAATTTAAATGACCAGTGAACAAATTATTCCCATGGCTAATGCACTGCTATGGTTGCTGTACTCAGTACAGTTTCGTCAGTTGTTAATGTCTCGTGGGATAATGGATCTGTCCTTTGTTACATTAGAGCGCACTATAATTTTAAAGACCCGTGAGCAGGTTAATCGATAGTCTACAGTGCTGTTTTGGTGGATGTACCAACTACAGTGCTGGGAATTGCAAATATCTGTGGCTGTAACTGGTGTATGCATGGATTATTCTAATAATGCTGTGGAAATTGTATCGTCAGTGAACAGAATACTCCAACGGTTCCTGTACTGTGATGGTGCCTGATTGCGGTAGTATTATGTGAACGGTTATGGCCTCGAGCCATGACTAGAATCGCTACGGAATAAAAATCACCATTGTACACGTTAATGCTACCGCTGCAGTGCACTTGTGATGGATGCACATGGTACCGTACCGCCAATTGTAAATGTCTGTAGCCATAAACGCGCCGTACAATGGTTATTCTATAGTTGCTGCTAAATTGAATTCGTTAGCGAAGAAATTTGTCCAACGGCCTAAGTACTTTTATGATGAAAGTACTCAGTACTGTTTTGTTAATTATTAGTGTCTCGAGCGATAATGGGTCAGTCCTTCATCATTCTACAAATGATACGGAACATAAATCATCACTGATCAGTTCTACCCAATTACTACAGTGATCCATTGGTGAATGTATCAACTAATGTACTCGGAATTGTTAATATATCTAGCCATTACAAATGTATAAACACGTTATTCGAGGGTTACCCTGGAATGCATGACGTCAGTGAATAGATCACTCCAAAGACTGCAGTAATGTGGTGATAGCTGTACACTGTGTTGTCAATTGCAAATGCCTCGAAGCATCACTGATTTGTCCCTTTTCATTCTAGATATCTTTGGAATATATATCATCAGACATGGGATTAGTTCTAGAGCTACAATGATACCACTTGCATGTACTACGTACCGCGCTGTCCATTGCAAGTATCTCTAGATACACCCTTACTTTAAATTGATTATTCTGGAAATGCTTCGGTATTTGCATCACCTGCGTCCGTAGTCACCCAACTGCCACGGTACTGAAATAATGGCTATACTCAGTATTGTGTCAACTGTTTATTTCTCGCGGGACAATGGATCCCTCTTTTTTCTTTCTAGTACTGCTGTACAATATAAAGCATCAGTGAACACATTTATCCAACGTCAAAAAGGCTCTGTCGGCAGATATACCAAGTGCCGTATCGTTAATTGTAAATATCTTTAGACATACCCGCCAAACATTGGTTATTCTAGAATTGCTGTAGAATTTACACCATCAGTGCACAAATAAGTTCAACTAGTTAGTTACTGTTATGATGGCTGTAGGAGATCCTGCAATGTCAGTTGATAATACGTGGCGGTATAATGGATCTGCAATTTTTCATCTGGTATCGCTAAAGAATATAAATCATGATTGAAGTGGTCAATCCAATGGCTGCAGTGCTCTCCTATTGCATGCACTATGTACCGTAATGTCAACTGCAAGTATCTCTAAACATAACCGTAGTATACATTGATTATTCAGAGTCAATGTGGAATTTGTGTCATCAATCAACAAATTAATCCATTCGCTACATTAAAGTATTGAGGGCTGTACTCTGTACCGTATTGTCAACTGCAAATCGCCCGGGGCAATATGTATGTTTTTTTTTCAATCTAGAAATGCATGACAATAAATCATCTTTGAACTGATTAATCCAACAGATACATTTACCTGTTGCAGCATATAATATGAACCGTACTGTCAATTGCAGGTATCTCCAGACATGACCGTACAATACATTGACAACTGTAGACTTGCCTTGGAATTTTCATTACTAGGGAGCAAATAAATCCAGCGTCTTTCTTGAAATACAAAAGAATCTACGTCATCATTGGACAGATTAATCCAACGGCTACAGTGCTCTATAAGTGATTGGCCCAAAGGCCGTACTGCGAATTGTGAAATTAATCCAACGTTTGGAGTACTGCGATGATGGCTTTACACAGTACTATTATATCAATTGTTAATGTCTCGAGCTACATCGGATCCATCAATTGTCATTCTTGAATTGTTATAGAAAGTAAATCTCCATTGAAGGGGAAAATCCAACGGCTACAGTGATCTGTATAGTGTCTGTAGTACTATACATTGGTCATTCTAGGGCTAATGTGGTCTTTATGACATCAGTGAACAGATTAATCCAACGGCAGCAGCCATGTGTTGAGGGCTGCACTCAGAAATGTTATGAGAATTGTTCATATATCGAGATATGACTGATGAGTCCTTTGTCATTCTAGAATGGCTATATAATAAATACCATCATTGAACATGTTAGTAAAGCGGCTGCTGTGCTCTATCGGTGGCTGCACCATCTACCGTAATGGGAGCTGTAAATATCTCTAGGCATAACTGATGTATACGCTAATTAATCTAGAACTACTGTTTAATAAAAATCATCAGTGAGCTGGGTGATCCAACGGCTGCAGTACTGTGGCGATGGGTGTCCTCAGTACTGTCATGTCAATTTCTAATATCACGAGCTATATCTTGATTGCCTCGTATAAGTCTAGATTTGTTATGTAATCTAAATTATCGTTGAACGTGTTGATACTTCGGTTACTGTTCTCTGTTCATGGATGTAGTAAGGACCGTACTGTCAATTCTAGAAATCCCTACCCATATCCGTACTATGCATGGATGATTCTAGAATTGCCGGCAAACACGTATTATCAGTGAACAAATTTGCCCAGCGGCTGAAGTAGTGTGGTGATGCCTGTACACAGTAGTTAATCGTCAACTGGTAATGCCTCGAGCGAAAACGGGTCTGTCCTTTGTCGTCCTAGAATTACAATGGTATTCAAATAATCACTGAACTAATTGATCCAACAGCTGCAGTGCTCTATTCGTTGTATACCATCTACCGTACTCGGGGTTCTAAATATATCCTGCTATAACTGATGTGTACATTGATTATTATAGAAACACTGGGAAGTTTACATCATCGAGTTGAACAGAGTAATCCAACGGTTGCAAAACTTCTACGATATCTGTACTCAGTACCCTTATGTCAGTTATCAATATCTCGAGATACAACGTATCTGTCTTCTGCTATTATATAATTTCTATGTAACGTACATCATCATTGGACACACTAATCCAAATGCTACAGTGCTTTTTTCATGGCTTTACTAAGTACTATACTTGTAATTTTAAATATCTCTAGACATAACAGGTTTAAACAATGTTTACACTAGAACTGCTGTTGAATTTAAGCCATCAGTGATCAAATTAACCAAGAGGCTACGGTACTGCGGTGATGGCTGTTCTTAGAACTGTGTTGCCAGTTGTTAATGTCTCAAGCTCTCACGCATCTGCCTTTTGTCCTTGTAGAACTTCGATGTAATCTAGATCACCATTGAACATGTTAAGCCAGCGGGTACAGTGCTCTGTTAATGGTTGTACGTAGTAACGTCCTGCCGATTGTAGATATCTCTTGGCATAACCATAGAATACGTTGATTATTATGGACTAGAGTTGGTAATTACGTCATCAGTGGGCAACGGATACTGCGGTCCATTGCTGTCTGTGCCTACTACCGTACTGGTAATTGTAAATACCTGTATCCATGCCTGATGCGTACATTGGCTATTCCAGACCTCCTGTGGAAATTAAAATATCACTGGACAGATTAATGTAGCAGCTGCAGTACAGAGATGCTGGCTGTACATAGTACTCAGTTATGAGTTGCAAACATCTCGACCTATAACGGACATGTCTTTTGCCTTTGTAGAATAGCAATATAATCTAAATCATAATTGAACAAATCAATCAAGTTGCTACAGTGCTCTGTCGAGAGACGTACCAAGAACCATAGTGTCAATTCTAAATATCTCTAACAATAACCGTTCAATGCGATGGTTGTTCTCGAATTTTCGTTAAACTTGCGTTAGCAGTGAACAGGTTATCCCAACTGCAAAATTACTCTGACGATGAACGTACTGAGTACTGTTATGTCAATTGGTAACATCTCGAGCGACACTGGACCTATCTACTGTCATTGTAGAATAACCACAGTATCTAAATCACAATTGAACAGACTATTCCAACGGCTGCAGTCCGTTGTTGTTGGATTCGCCTTGTATCTTACAGTCAGTTTTAAATATCCCTATCCACAGATGTAGCATACATTCATTAAACTGGAATTCGTTTGGCAACTACGTCTTCATTGAACAAAGTTGTAGAACACCTACGTTACTTTGTGATTGATTCACTCATTCCCGCTATGTCAATTGCTAATTGCTACAGCATCAGTGGATCTGTATTCTGTCATTCCATGTTTTCTAGGGAATGTAAATCATCAGTGAACATACTACTCCAGCAGCAAGCGTGCCCTCTTGGCGGATGCACTATGTAAAGCACTGTGAGTAGTAAATATCTCTTGCCATAACCGTGTTGTAAATTGATTATTCTGAAGTTGCTGGAGAATCTAATTCATGGCCGAAGAAATAAATCAATCGAATGCTGTAATGTCATGATGGCTATACTCAGCCCTGCAATCCAATTGCTGACGCCTGGTGAGGCAATAGATATGTATTCTTTCATTCTAGAATTGCTACAGCTCCTAAATTATACTTGTACTGATTAATACACGGTTATAATATTCGTTTCGTGGATGCACTGTGTATCGCGATGTTCATTGAAAATACCGCTAGACATAAATTGGTTTGCAATGTACATCATGAGTGATCAAAGCAGCCCAACATCTACGTTACTGTGATGATTGCTGAACGCAGACCTGGTATGCCAATTGTTAATGGCTAGAGCGTTAATGGATCAGAACTTTGACATTTTAGCGTTGATAGTGAATTTATGTCACCAGTCAACAGAAAACTCCAGTGGCACCAGTGCTCTTCTTGTGGACGTACTAAGTCCCGCACTCTAAGATATAAATATCCACAGCCCTAACCGCCATATACATGGATTATTCTAGAGTTGCTTCTGAATTTGAATCGTCAACGAGCAAGTTATGACAACACATACAGTACTACGATGATGGCTGCACTCAGTATTGTGTTGTGTACAGCCAATATTTCGAAGGAAAATGGATCTGTCTTTTGCCATTTTGGAATTGCTTTAGGGTTTAAACCGTCATAGGACAGATTATTCGTACGACAACAGAGCTCTGTACATGTATGTGCTCAGTACAGTACCGGCAATGGGATATATCTCTTGTCATGACCGTACTATGCATTGATTATTACGAAATTGTTTTGTAATTCATATCACCAGTGATCAATGCAGTCCAATGGCTAGATTACTGTGATGATGGCTGTACTCAGCACTGCCATGTCAATTGATAACATACCGATGGATAATTGATCTGTGTTATGACGTTCTGGAATTGCTATAGGTTTTAAACCGTGTGCGCACATAGTCATGCAGCAGCTGAAGTATATTGATGGTGGCTGCACTCAATACTATAATGTCAATTTAAGTATCATCAGCCATGACTGCACTATACGTTGTTTGTTCTAGAACTGCTGTAGAATTTAATTCATCAGTGAAGAGGTTGAACCAACGGATGCAGTAATGTGACGATGACTGTACTCAGTCGCGCTGTGTCAGCAGTCAATGCATGGTGAGGTAATGGATTTTTATTTTGTCGTTTTAGAATTGCTGGAGAATCTAAGTCATCAGTGAACAGATTAGTACAACGGCAGCGGTGCTCCGTTGGTAGATGCACTAGGAGCAGTATAGTCAATTGCAGATCGCTCTATCCACAACTGTAGTATAGAAAGGTTATCCTGGGATGGCTGTGGAATTATGTCATCAATGAGCAAATTATTCCATCGCCCACAGTACTGCTATGATGGATGTACTCAAAAACGTGTTGTCAATTTTCAATACCTCTGGGGATAGTACTTCTCTGCGTTTTCATCCTAGAATTGCTGAAGTACCCAAATCACCATTGAACAGATTCACACAACGGCTACAGGTGTCTGTTGGTCGATGCACTAATCACCGTAATGTCAATTCTAATTACCTCTAGCCGCAACTATTCTATACACAGGTTATACTACAATGGTATTGGAATTTACGTCATCAGTGAACAAAGTAATCCAACAGATGAATGTCAGTAATGACGTCTGTACTCAGTTCTTTCCTGTCAATTGTTTACATCTCGTAGGATAATGGATGTGTCCGTCGCTATTCTAGAAATGCAGTAGAAAGTAGATCATCATTGAACAGATTGATCCAACGGCTGCAGACATATGTAGGTGCATGTATTACCTACCGTAATGTCAATTGCAAATATTTATAGCGATAACCGTACTATACATTGATTATTCTAGACTTGCATTCGAATTTACAGCATCAGTGAAATAATTAATCCAGTGTCTACAGCAATGTGATGATGGCTGTACTCAGTACAGATATGTCCATATTATTACTATCTCGTGCTATTACGGATTTGCCTTTTGCCATTCTCGTGTTGCAATGGAATATACAACATCACTAAACAGAGTAATCCAATGGCCACAGAGCTCTTTCGATGGATGTACATTAGACCGCACTGTCAATTGCAAACGTCTCAAGACATGCCTGTTCTATATGATGAATATTCTTGAGTTGCCGTTAAATTTAAGTTATAAGATAACAAATTATATCCAACGGCTGTTGTATTGCGATGACGGCTGCACACAGTACTTTTCCGTCCACTGTTGGTATCTCGATCAATAATGTATCAGTCCAATGTAAATCTAGAATGGAACGAGGATTTGAATCGTCACTGAGCAGACAAATCCAATGGATACATTGATATATTGGTGGATGTACCTACTACCGTACAAGGAGATGTAAATGTATCTGGCTGCAACTGATGTATACAATGATTACTCAAGAACTACTATGGAATTTAATCGATGAGTGATTAAATTAATCCAACGGCTACAGTATCGTGGAATGGCCGTGCTTAGAACTGTGCTGTCTGTTCTTAATATACCGTGCAGGAATGGACATGTCTTTTGTCATTCTAGAACTGCTATATAATGTAGGTCATCATTGAAAAGGTCAATCCAACGGCTGCAGTGCTCTTTTGACGGGTGTACTACGAACCGTACTGTCAATTGTAAATATACCTGTTCTCAACCTCACCATATATTGAAAATTCTGGACTTGCATTAGAATATACATTATCAGTGTGGAACTTAATTCAACGGCTATAGTAAAGTTATGACGGCTGTACTCAGTACTGTTTCGTCACCTGTTGATATCTATAGCGACAATGGGTCAATCCTGTCTCATTCTAGAAGTGCAATAAAGCTTATACCATCACAGAACAGGTTTATCCATCGCCCACAGTGCTATGTTGGTGGATGCACAGAGAAGCATACTGTTAATTGCAAATGTCTCTAGATATAACTGTTCTACGCATTGACTACTCTAGAGATGCTGTTACATTTAAATTATCGGAGATCAAATTAGTGCAACGGCCAATGTATTGTGATAAAAGCTGTACTAAGTCCTGTTTCGACCATTGTTAGTGTCGCGAGCAATAATGGATAAATCCGTCGTAGTTCTAGAATTGCAATGGAATATAAGTTATCACTGAACAGATACATCTATTGGTTACTTTGCTCTGTTGTTGGATATTCCGACTAGCGTACTGGGAATTGGCAATGTGCCTATCAATGAGAGGTGCGTTCATTGATTATTCTGGGACTACAGTTTAATTTATATCGTCAGTGTACGGATCATTCAAACGGCTGCAGTGCTGTTATGATGGCCGTACTCAGGGCCTCTAAGTTAATTGTTAATACCTCGAGCTACAACGAATCAGTCTTTTTTCACTCTAGAAGTGCCATAGAATAAAGGTCATCACTGTACAGGTTAATCCATCGACTTCGGTGCTCCGCTGATCGATGTGCTATTTACCGTGCTGTCAGTTGTACATACCCCCAGACGTAACCGTTATGTCTATTGATTTTTCTAGATTTGCTGTTAAATATATATTATCATAGAGCAAATATGTCCAACGGTTGAAGTACAGTGATGATGTATGTACTCAGTACTGTGTTGTCAAATGTTAATGATATGGGGAAAATGGATATGTGC
Source organism: Eufriesea mexicana (assembly GCF_001483705.2). NCBI lineage: Eukaryota > Metazoa > Arthropoda > Insecta > Hymenoptera > Apidae > Eufriesea > Eufriesea mexicana. Next base: position 166,610 of record NW_016920375.1, read on the forward strand.
TTCCTCATTCTAGAATTGCTATGGTATATAAACCATCAGTGAAAAGATTATTCCTACGGCAGCATTGCACTGTCGGTGTATTTGCTATGTACCGTAATCTCAATTATAAATAACTAACCACATCCGTTTTATAGACTGTCAATTCCAAAATTTCTGCAGAGCATACGTAATCAGTCAACTAATTATTCCAACACCTACAGCACTGTGATGACGGCTGTACTCAGACCAGCTATGTCAATTGCTCATTCCTGACGATAAGCTGAATCCGTAATTTGTCATTCTAGATTTGCTACATAATGTAAATCATTATTGGACAGATTCTTCCGTTGGCTGCAGGGATCTGCTGGTGGACGTACTAAGTACCGTTGTGTCAATTACAAATATATCTAGCCACAAGCGTGTAACACGTAGATGATTCCAGAATTTCAGTGATATTTATATCATCAACCAACAAAATAATCCAACGGATACAATATTGTGATGATGGCTGTGATTAGTACTGTTTTGTCAATTGTTTATATCACCAGCGATAAGGGATCATTCCACTTTCATTCCAAAATAGACGTAGAATATAAATCACCATTGAACGTATTAATGGAACGGCAACAAATCACTGTTTGTTGATGCATTAGTCATCATACTCTCAATTGTTAATATCTATAGACCTGCCCGTATTATGAACTTATTATTCTTCGATTGCTTCGGAATTCACATCATCGGTGGACAAAATTATGCAACGGCTACTGTGCTATGATGATGGCTGTACTCAGCACTGTGTTGTCAATTGTTTCCATCTCGAGGGATAATGGATATGTCGTGTTTCATTCCAGAACTGCTATAGAATGTGTGTCATCAGTGAATAGATTAAAACAACAGTAACAGCGCTCTGTTGGTAAATGTACTATTTACCGTACTGTCAGTTGCAAATATCAAAGCCATAACCGTTTTACACATTGGCTATACTAGAATTGCTTTGGAATACACATAATCAGTGAACAAAGTATTCCAACGGCTACAGTGCTGTCATGACGGCTTTGCGCAGCACGGTATAGACGTATGTTAATTTCCGCAGAGGCAATTGCTCTATCCATTGATGATTCAATAATTGCTGAAAAGCTAAGGTCATCTGTGAACAGATTATTTCAGTGGCCATAGCACTGTGTAGACGGCTACACTCAGTATTGTATTGCATTGCATTGTATTGTATTGTATTGTATTGATATATGACCTATCCACTCATGATACTACAACTGCAACACTGTTTAAGTCATCGACGAACAGATTAAACCAAAGCTGCGGTGCTTTGTTTGTGGGTACACTTAGCATCGTCCTGCTATTTGTAAATACCTCTAGCCATAACACTTACATACGTAGATCAACCTGTAGTTGCAGAGGAATTTAATTCACCAGTTGTATACTTAATCCAACTGCTACAGTACTGTGATGTTGGCTATACTCAGTACTGTGTGGTCAATAGCTAATATCCCGAGCGGTAATGGATATGTACGTTGTCATTTTGTAATTGCTATAATATCGAAATTATTAGTGACAAAATTAATAATTCGAATACAGTACTGTGATGACGGAAGTACTTAATTCTGTATTGACATGTGCCAATGTCTCGAGCGACAGTGGTCCTCCCCATTGACCGTTTCTGATGAACTTGCACGATCTGCAAAAGGTGTAATAAACTTCTGGAGCTGCTACAGAGCTTAAGTCATTAGTGAACACATTTATCCAACGGCTACAGTAGTCTGCAGGTGGATGGAACAATTACATTACTGTCAATTGCAATTATGTCTAGCAATAGCTGATCAATACATTGATGATCCTACGATTACCATAGAATTTATATCATCAATCGACATTATGATCAATCGATTACAATGTTCAGTTAATGGGTATACTCATTACTCTAATGAGATATATCAATGCCTTCAGAGGCAGTTGCTGCCTCTATTTATCCTTCTACAATTTCTGGCGTTCTTAGATTATAACTGTCACTAAAGGTATGTGATCTATCCGTTGATCATTTTAGAAATGCTATTGAGTATAGTTCAACTGTGAACAGAATAATCCAGCAGCTACTGGCAGATATACTAAGCACCGTTCTGCCAATTGTATATATCACCAGCAATAAAGGATATATACATTGATTATTCTAGAACTGCAAATGGGTTTAGGTCATCAGTGAGCAAATTATTCAATCGGCCAAAGTACTGCGATGATGGCTGTAATCACTCCTCTTTTGTCATATGTAACCCTCCCCAGCGACAATTGCTCTCTCCACTGATCATTCTACATTTGATGATGGTCATAGCTGTTCAGCGAACAGAGATATTCAATGTCTCCAGTGTTGTGTAAACTTCTACTCTGTACCGGATTGACATCCGTCAATGTTACTAAAGATATTTGATATATCCGATGATCATTCAGGAACTACTATACACTATAAATCATCTGTGAACAGATTAACACAGTGGCTACACTGCTTTGTAGGTGGATGTGCCAAGCACCGTAATGCCAATTGCATATACTTCAAGGCGTAACGGACATATATATTGCTTTTTCTGCAACGGCAACGGAATTTAAATCATCAGGGAATAAATTAATAGATCGGCTACAGTACTGTGATGATGGTTGTACTCGGTTCTACCTTGACATAAGTCAATGTCACCAGCGACAGTTGCTCCCTCCATTCATCATTCTACACTTGCTGATGAACTTAGAAGATCGGCGAACAGATTAATACAATGGCTATAATGTTGTGTCTATGGCTACACACAGTAGAGCTTTGTCGTTTGTCGATGCCACCGAAGATATGTGATCTATCCGCTTATAGTATAGATCATCAGCGCACAGATTAGTCCAACGGGTATAGTGCTCCCTATGTGGATGATCGAACTACCGTACTGCCTATTCTAAATGCCTCTAAACATATCTGATCCGTACATTAATTATTCTAGATTTGGTGTCGGATTTGTTTCGTCACTGAAAAAATTAGCACAACGGCTACAGAAATGTGATGGAGCCCGTGCTTAATACTGCATCGTCTACTGTCAATATCTCGTTCGTTAATGATTCAGACGCTTGCCGTTCTGGAATTATAATGGAACGTAAATCTACGCTGTACAGATTCGTCCAATGGCTACTGTGCTCCATCGGTGAAAGTAACAACTACCGTTCTGGAAATTGGTAGCGTCTCTTGCCTTAACTCATGTATAAATCGACTGTTCCAGAGGTACTGTAGTATTAATGTCATCACTGAACAGAGTAATCCAACGGTCACAGTGCTCTATTGGTGGATGTAGCGCCTACAGTACTGGGAATTGCAAATATCTCTACCTACGGCTGATGAACACATTGATTATTCCAGAACTTCTCTGGAATACAAATCGTCAGTGAGCAGATTAATCCAACGGATGCTGTACTGTGATGATGACTGTACTCTTTACCCTTTCGCCATTTTCTAGTATCTCGTGCTATAGCGAATCTGTATTTTGTCATTTCAAAGGTGCTGAAGTATCTAAATCAGCATTGAACAGGTTAACTTAACCGCAACAGTGGTCTATTGGTGGACGTTCCGGCTACCGTACTGGGAATTGTAAGTGTCTCGTGCCGTAACTGATGCATAGATTGATTATTCTGGAACTACTGCGGATTTTATATCATGGCTGAACAGATTGGTGCACTGGTTGCGGTACTGTGATTGTGGCTGTACTTAGCACTGCGTTGACAGTAGCTCATGTGTCGTGCTGTAATGGATCAGGCTTTTATCATTCTAGAATTGTGATGGGATATAAATCATTATAGAATAGTTTAATCCAACAGCTACAGTGCAGTGCTCATGGTTGTACCAGGTTCCGTACTGTCAATTAAATATGTCTCCAGCCATAGCCGTACTATATATTGATTATCCTTGAATTGCTGTGAAACTTAAGTTATCAGTGAACAAATTGTTTCAACGGCTAAGGCACAGTCTTGATGCCAGTACTCAGGTCTCTTTCGTCAATTGCTACTGCCTGAGCCATAATATTTCAGACCCTTGTCATAGTAGAGGTGCAATGTTGTATAAAACGTGAATGGTCGGATTATTCCAATGGTTAATATGCTCTGTTTGCGGATGCACCAACTTCCGTACCGGGAATTTCAGATATCTCTAGCTATAACTGGTGTACGTATAGATTGATCTGGAAATTCTGTGAAATTCAAATCGACAGAGAGCAGATTAATACAACTACTGCGGTAGTGTATGATGGCTGATCACTGTACTGCCTTGTCATTTGGAATTATATCGAGTTATGACACGTCCGTCTTCTGTCATTCTAGAATTGCCATAAAATGCAAGTTATAATTGTATGTACTGCCTTGTCATTTGGTATTATGTCGAGTTATGACACGTCCGTCTTCTGTCATTCTAGAATTGCCATAAAATGCAAGTTATAATTGTACATGTTAATCCTGCGTCTACGGTGCTCTCTAGATGTACGCACTAAGTACCGCTCTGCCACCTGTAAACATCTCTAGGAATAACCGAACTTTGTAACGAATATTTTCGAATTCTTGCTAAATATAAATAATCAGTGAACTGATTAGTGCAGCGGCTAATGTACTGTTATGATAACTGTACTCAGGACCGTTTCGTCAACGTTTAATACCTTGAGCTACGACGGATCTAACTTTCGTCATTCTACAATTGCTATAGGAACAAAATCATCAGCCTACAGGTTAATCCAACGTCTAGAGTGGTCTCCTGATGGATGTACTAAGTATCGCATGGTCAGATGCAAAATATCTCTATCCATAACATTAGAATACATTGGTTAGTCTATAATTTCTGTTAAACCTGTGTTATCAGTAAACAAATCAGTCCAACCGCAACTGCAATGCGATGGTGGCTGTCGTCAGAACTGCTTCGTCAATTGTCAATATCACGAGCGATAATGGATCAGTCCGTTGTCTTTATAGAACTGCCGTAGAATCGAAGTCATCACTGAACAAATTAATCCAACGGTCACAGTGCTGTGTAGGTTGATGTAACTCCTACCGTACAGCGTTTTGTAAATATCTCTAGCCATAGCTGATGCATTCATAGATTATTCTTGAACTACTGTGGAACATAAATCGTCAGTGAATAGTTTCATCCAGCGGGTGCTGTGCTATGGTGATTGCTGTACTGTGTAACCATTCGTCAATTTCTAACGTCTCGTGCTATGACGGATTTGCCTTTCGAAATTCCAGCATTGTAATAGCAGATAAATCATCTTTGAACAGGATGACTAAACGGCTACAGTGCTCTGTTAATGGATGTACCAAGTACCGTACTGTCAATTGTAAATATCTGTTGCCACAAGCGTACTATACATCGATTATTCCAGAATTGCTGTTAGTAATAGGCTATCAGTAAACACATTAGTCCAACGTCTGAAGTACAGTGATGATGACAGCGTTCAGCACTCTTTCGCAAACGGTTGATGTCTTCAGTGATAATTTGTCAGGTCCTTGTTACCCCAGAGTTGCTCTAGGATATAAATCATCGCCGAACTGGTTAATCCGACCACTAAGGTAGCCTATCGGTGGACGTACCAACTACCTCACTTGGAAGTTGCAAATATAACTCGACATAATCATACCATATAGCGATTATTCTGGAGTTGCTGCAAAAATTTATACTATCAGTCGACGAATTCGTCCAGCGGCTGAAGTATTGTGATGATGTCTGTAATCAGTACTGTTTCGTGAATTGTTAATGTCTTGAGCGATAATGGATTTGTCCTTTTTTATATTGGATCGCACTAGAGATTTAATCATCGCTGAACAGATTAATGGAAAGGCTACAGTGCTGTATTGGTGGATGAACCAACTGCTGTGCCGGGAATTGCAAATACCTCTGGCTGTATCTGATGCATACACGGGTTATTCTAGTACTGCTGGGGAATTTAAATCGTCAGTGAACATATTATTCCAACGGCTACATTTCCGCGACTATGCCTGATTGCAATAGTATTATGCCAGGTGTTACAACCTCAAGTTATAACGGACACGTCTTTTGGAATTCTAGAATATGTATGGAATCTAAACCATCAATGTACAGGATAATCCAATGGCTACAGCGGACTGCTGATGAATTTAGTAGGTACTGACTGGGAGTCATAAATACCTCTACCCATAACATATGCACGCATTGTTTAATCTAGATCTGGCGTGGAATTTATAACATCAGTGAGAGGATTAACACAACGGCTGCACTTCGCTGATGATGGATGTACACGGTACACTTATGTCTATAGATAACATCTCGAACTATAACGGATACGTCTTTTGCCATACTAGAATTGCCACAGAATCTAAATCATGGTTGTGCTCTGTTGGTGGATGTACCAGTTACCGTGCTCTGAACTGTTAAAATATCCAGCCATATCTGATGTATACAATGAATATTTCAGAGCTAGCGTGGAATTTGAGTCATCACTGTACTGATTCATGCAATGGCTTCGGCGCTGTATAGGTGGATAACCAAACATCGTGCTGGGAGTTGTAAATGTATTCCTCTATAACTGACATATAAATAGATTATACTCGAAATACTGTGGAACTTAACACATCAGTGAGCAAATTAATCAAACGGCTGCAGTAACATAACGATGGCTGTACTCAGTGCTCTTTTGTCAAAAGTTAATTCCTCGAGCTATAACGGATCTGTCTTTTGTCATTCCAGAATTACTATGGAATGTAAATCAGCATTGAACAGGCTAGTCCGATGGCTGCAGTGCATTGCTAGTGGATGCACTTTGTACTGTACTCTCATTTGTATACGTCTCTAGCCTTCACCATGATAAGGAATGATTATCCTATATTTGCTGCAGGATAGAAGTTATCAGTGAAGAAATTAGTCCGTCGGCAGAAATACTTTGATGATGGCTGTACTCAGTACTGTTTCTTCAATTATTTTCTTCCCTTCACTCTAGAATTGCAATAGGACATAAGTCATCATTGAGTAGGTTAATCCAACGGATGCAGTACTGCATTGGTGGATGTGACAGCTACCGTACACTGAATTGTTAATATCCCTAGCCATATCTGACGCATACACTGGTTATTCTAGGACCATTGTGGAATTTAAGTCATAAGTGAACAGATTAATCCAACGGCTACAGTAACGTTATGATGGTTGTAGATAGACCAGTTATGTCACGTGCTAATATATCGAGCTATAACGTATCCGTCCTTTGCCATTCAAGAATTGGTACAATATCGTCGTCATCATTGAACAGTCTATTTCAAAGCCTACAGTGCTCGCTTGACGGATGTACTAAGTACCGTACTGTCAATTGTAAATACCTGTAGCCATAAACATACCATACATTGATTATTCTAGAATTGCTGCTGTTGCGTCCCGAACACTGCAAGCCGCTAGTGGAGCTTCATGGGGTTGTACGGCCCGTTACGCTGCTGCGGCAATGATACTTGGGATGCCGCCTGCTTTTACTTGATAGAGGTAGACCTGGTTAGTGTTGAACTGCATGGAGTTCTACAGTAGTAGACAGTCTCATGCGCTGAGTGTTAGTGAGTCTCGTTTGATGATGTTATAGTCGTTATGGAGTTTAGAGAGAATCTTGATGTGATCGTGACGGAGGTTTTACTGATAATCTTCCCGTGGGTGCATTTTAGATAGTTTTATAAGGGGTGACTGTCTTCTGATTTGTTGGTATGATATTGGTGGTGGATGTTAACTTCAGCGCCCTTCGGTGGTGCTGGTTGTTTAAACACTTAGGCTCTTATGACCGTCGTCTAAGGGGCTAAGGTCACGGTTCTTGTCATGGTTCATATTAGCGGTGGATTAGGCGAAGCTGAGTTTATACACGATAAGGGATACTTACAATAAAGGCATGAAACAGGCCTCCATTTGACTAGGGACATTGCGATCCTAGGGCCGCAGTAGATGTTAAGACTAAGTTAACGGTGAAAAAGTTATTCTAGCCGCTAAGGTGCGGTGATGATTGCTGCAATCAAAACTACTACGTCAATTGTTATTACCTCGAGCGATAATGGACATATTCCTTATCAATCTAGAATTGCATCGAAATTTGTTTCATCACAGGACAGCTTATTTCATTGGATACAGTGCTATATTTGTTGGCGCACCGATTGTCGTACTGGGAATTGTAAATAGCTCTAGCCATGACTGATGTATGTATTGGTGACTCTAGAACACATGGGGTTACTTAAACCATCACTGATCAGGTTAAAGCGGCGGCTGCATTACTGTGACTCTGAATGCACTATGTACCGTTATGTCAAGTGTCAATACCTCGAGACACATCGCATACTCCTTATATCGTTGTAGAATTATTATAGAATATACAGTATCATTGAAAAGATTATTCCAACGGCTACAGTGCTCCGTTGATGCGTGTACTAAAATCGGTACTCTCAATTTTAAATATCTGTAACTATAACCGTTCCATATATTGATTATGCTACAATTGCTTTTAAACTTAAGTTGGCAGTGAAAAAGTTATTCAACCCGTCAATGTACTGCGATAAATGCTGTACTCGCAACTGCCTCGTCAACTGTTTATGTCTAGAGCGGAAATGGGCCAGTCTTTGTCATTCTAGAATTGCTAGAGGGTTTAAGTCATCACTAAACAGGCTTATCCAACGGCTACATTGCTGTATTGTGCGAGGTGTCAACAATTGTACGGGGAATAGTAAATAACTCTAGCCATGTCTGATGTACGCATTGATTATTCTAGAAATTGTGCTGAATTTAAATCGTCACTGTGCTAACTAACCCAGCGGCTGCAGTACTGTGATGATTGCGGAATTCAGTACTGTCTTGTCAATTGTTATTGTATCGAGATAGAGCGGATACTCCTATTGGCACAGTTCAATTCCTATGGAACGTACATTATCGCGGAAAAGATTAATTCATCGGCTACACTGTTCAGTTGCTAGGTGATCTATATACCGCACTGTCAAACGTAAGTGCCTGCAGCCATAACCGTACTATGCACTTATTATTTTGGATTTGCTGTTGAACATAAGTTAACAGTGAAGAAATTAATCAAACCGCTAAGGTACTGTGATGATTACCGTGCTCAGGTCTGTTTCGTCACTTGTTAATGTCTAAAGCGATAATTAGTCAGGCCTTTGTCATTCTAGAATTGCAAAAGTATATATGTCATCACCGATCAGATTATCCAATGTCCTCAGTGCTCTATTGGCAGACATGCTATCCACCGCTTTGGGAATTATGAATATCTCCAACCATAACCGAACTATATTTCGATTAATCTAGAATTGTTATGGCGTTCTCATCATTATGGAACCTATTAATGCAACCGCTACATTACTGTTATGATGCTTGTACTTAGTACCGTGTTGTATAACTGTACCTCGAGCTATGATAGATGTGTCTCTTGACAATCTGAAATTCTTATAAAATCATAGTCCAAATTCCAACGGCTACAGTGCTCTGTTGACTGAGGTACTAACAACCGTACCCTCAATTCTAAATAACTCCCGCCATAACCGTACAATGCATTGGTAACCCTACACTTGCATTGCAACAGTAGTCATCACTTCACGGATTTATCCGACGGCTTCTGGGCTCTGCTGGTGGACGTACCAACTACCGTTCTTGGAAATGTAAATATCCCCAGCCGCAAAGGCAACATATATTGATTTCTATAAACTTGCTTTGAAATTTATATCACCAGTGAATAAATTAATACAACGTCTGCAGTACCGTAATGATGACACTGCTCAGTACCGTTTCGCCACATGTTAATGTTTCGAGCGATGATGGGTCAGCCTTTGTCAATTAGAAATGCAATAGGACAAATCATCATTGAACAGAACAAGCCAACAGCTACAGCGATCTATTGCTGAATGTACAAAGTACCGTACTTTAATTTCGAAATATATCCAGCCATAACCGTACTATACATTCATTACTCAAGTCTTGCTTTGGAATTTACATTCAGCAGTGAACAAATATACTCAACGGCTACAGTGTTCAGATTGTGGATCCATCAACTACCGCGCTGGGTGCTTTAAATATCTCTAGCCATAACTTATATGTTCATTGATTATTCCTGAGCTGCTGTGTAATTTACGGCATAAGTGATCAAATTAATCCAAATTCTACAGTACTGCGATGATGAATGCATTTAGCACTGTGTTGTAAGTTTTTAATATCTCGAGCGGTTATGAATCTCTCTCTTGTCACTCTAAAATTGCTATTAAATCTAAATCATCTTTGAACATACTAATTCAATGGCTACCGTGCCCTGTTGAGGGAAGTACCGGCTACCGTACTGGTAACTGTAAATACCACTAGCCATAACCGTGGAATACATTGATTACTCCTGACTAGCTTTGGAAATTGCATCACCAGTGAGCATAATAATAAAACGGCCACGTTACTGTGATAATGCCTGCTCTCAGTAATGCTTAGTCAGTTCTTAATGTCACCAGCGATAATGGGTCAGTCCTTTGTCGTTCAAGAATTGCAACGGAATTTATACCATCAATGAACAGACCAATCCAACGGCTACTGTACTGTGTTGGTGACCGTGATAAGTACCGTAATATCATTTAGATCTATCTGTAGCCCCAACCGCCCGATACACTGATACTCTATACTTGGCTTGGAATTCACACCATCCGTGTACGAATTTATCCAGTGGCTACAGTGCTCAGTTGGTGGATGCGTTAACTTCCGCCACGGGTATTTTAAATATCTCCGGATATAACTGATGTATGAAATGATTATTCTTGAACTACACAGGAACTTAAGTCGTCAGTTATCAAATTAATCCAATGGCTACAGTAATGCGATGATGGCTGTACTTATTAGTGTTACGTCAATTGTTAATGTCCAGAGATATTATGAGTCAGCCTTTTGTCATTCAATAATTGCAGTAGCATTTACGGCATCACTGAACATATAAATCCAGCGACGATTGTGCCCTACCGGTGAATGATCCATCTACCATACCGGGAATTGAAAATATATCTAGCCATCGCTGATGTATACACTGATTACTCCTGAAGTAGCGAGGAATTGAAGTCGTCAGTAAACAAATTAGTCCATCGTCTAGTGTACTGTGATAATGACTCCTCATACTACCTTGTTGTCTGTTTTTGATGTCTCGAAAGGTAATTGATCTGTCTTTTGTCACTCTAGACTTGCAATACAACATAATCCATTACTCGACAGATAAATTAAACGACTGCAGTGCTCCATTGTTGAATTCACCTACGACCAGGCCGGGAATTGCCAATAAGTCTAGCCATAGCTGATGCATGCATTGATTATTCTGGAACTGCTGATGTATTTAAGACATTAGTAACGAAATTCCTTTGCCATTCTAGAATTGCTATTGGATAAAGATCCTCAGTCAAGAGATTAATCCAACGGCAACTATGCTCTGCCAACGGACGTGCTAGGTACCGTGCCTTCAACTGTACATATCTCTAAGCTTAACTGATCCAAACATTGATAATCCCAGATCTGAAATAGAATTTACATCATAGGTGAGAAAATTAATCCAGCGGTTGCAGTAATTTGTAGATGAATGTACTCAGCAATGTATTGTCAACTGTTAATGTACACAGAGATTATATATGTCATTATTGACAACTGTGGGAGTCGTGTGGAGTGTACATTCTGAGTTGATAGAGTAATACAATGGCTATTGGCCTATTTAGAAAATTACACGAAGTACTGTGTTGTCATTTATCTATATCTCTAGCGACCGTTGGCCATTGCATTGATCATTACAGGATTGCTGTAGAGTGCAAATCAACCGTCAGCATACAAATTAGACTGATACTCTCTTCTGCTGAAGGCTATACTCTGTACTGCATAAACGTCGGAAAATTTCTCCGGCGATAGTTACGTATCCATTGATCATTCTGCAATTGCTGAAGAAGTGTAATATTCAGATGACAGATTAATACAATGTCTACAGTATTGTGCAGATGGCTACTCTCAGTACCGTATTGTGACTTGTTAATACCACTGCCGATATTTTCCCCATCCGCTGATCATTCTAAAGCAGCTATAGAGTTTAAATCATCTGTGAGCAGGTTAATCTAAATGCTGCAGCGCTCAGCTGGTGGGTGTACTGAGTACTGTAATGTCAGTTGTAAATACCTCCAGCCATAAGCGTATTCTGCATTAATTATTCCGGAGTGTCTGTGGGATTTAAGTCACCAATGGACCAATTAATCCAACGCCTAATTTACTGCGATGACGGCTGTAATCAGTCCGGCTATGTCAATTGTACTGGATCTATATTTTGTCATTCTAGATTTGCAACCGAACCCAAATCATCATTGAACAGATTGCTTTATTAGCCACAGTGTTCCATTGGTGGATGTAATGTGTCTCGAACTGTCAATTGTAAGGATCTCCAGTCATAACCTTTCCATACATTGATTATTCAATTATTGCTTTGGAATATTCATCACCAGTGTACAAAGTATTGCGACTGCTGCGATACTGCGTTGATGGCTCCGCTCAGTACTGTGTTGTCAATTGTTTATATCTAGGGCGACAATGGATCTGCCTTTTTTCATTCTGGAGTTGCTGCAGGATATAAATCATCAGTGAACGGATTACTCCAATGGCTGCAGTGTTCTGATGGAAGATGTACTTAGTACGATATTATCAAATATATATATATCACTAGTCATAACAGTACTATGCGTCGTTTATTCTAGAATTACCATGGAACTTACATGATCAATGCACAATGTGGTCGAACGGGTACGGTAATGTGGTGATGGCTGTAATAAGTACCCTGTTGTCTATTGTTAATATGTCGAGGGATAATATATAAGTGTTTCGTTACTCGAGAATTGCTATATAATTTAAGCAATGTGTGTACAAAGTAATCCTACAGCTACAGTCCTGTGATGATTGCTGTACTCAGTACTTTGTCTTCAAACGTTTATGACTCCAGGGAAAATTGATCAGTCTTTTTCCATTCTGGAAATGCTGTGGAATATATATCGTCATTGGACATATTAATGCAACGCCTAGATTTTGATCATTTGGTGAATGGCATGTGTAACGTAGGGTCAATTGCAGACATTCATAGCCATAACCGTGCTATGCATTGATTATTCTGGAATGACTGTGGAAGTAAATATATCAATGAACAAGATAATTCATCTGCTGCAGTACATTGATGATGGCTGAACTCAGCACTGTGTTGTCGATTATTAATATCTCCATCGATAATGGATACATCCGTCGTCATTCTAGAATTGCCATAAGAACTATATCATCATTAAACATAAAATCCGTCAGCTACAATGCAGTGTTGGTGTATGCACTATGTGCCGTAATCTCAATTATAAATATTTCTAGCCGTGTCCGTACCCTGCATTGACTATTCAAGAATTGCCTTATAACTTACAACATCAGTGAACAAATTAATCGAATGCCTGCGTTGCTGTGATGGTGGCTGCGCTGAATTCTGCTATGCCAATTATTAATTCCTGAAGATGTAATGGATCCGTGGTTGGGCATTATAGATATGCTATAAGGTCTAAATCATCACTCAACAGTATAGTCCGTCGGCTATACTGCTCTCATGGTGGATGTACTGAGTACCGTACTGTCAGTTGTAAATAACCCTTGGCTTGACCGTACTATATAGTGGCGATTGTGGATTGTCTGTGTAATTGAAATCATCAATGAACAAATTATTCCAACCGCTACAGAATTGACATGACGGCTGCACTCAGTACCGCGTTGTCAGTTGATAATGTCTCGAGGGCTAATGGATCTGTCATTTTTCATTCTATAATTGCTACAAGATTTGAATGATCATTGAACAGATTAATTCAAATGCTACTGTGCTCCGCTGGTGGATTCACTAAGTACCGCAGTGTCAACACTAGATATCTCTCGAAATAACCGTTCTATGGACCGATTATTCCAGAATTGCAGTAGAATATATATCACTAGTGTACCGATTAATCCAATGGCAACAGGGCTGTGTCGGTAGATGTACTAGGCACCATACTATCAGTTGCAAAGATCCCTAGCAACAATACATCGAGTCATTTATTACTCCAGTTTCTGTGGAGTTGAACTCATCAGTGAACAAATTAATCCCGCTATTAGAGCATGCTGATAATGAATGTACCCAATACAGTGTTGCCTATTATTAATACCTCTAGCAACGATTCAAGCACCAATTGTTCATGCCTGAATTCCAGAGGAGGTTACATGCTCTGATGAGAGATTATTACAATTGCTAGGAAACTGTATAAATGGCTCCACACAGTCCTTTATTGCTTTATGTCAATAACTCTAGAGATAATTGTCGAATACATTGATTGTTCTACAATTACTGCGGAACTCAGATAATCAGCGAACAGGTTAGTCCAATTGATGTAGTGCTGCTTAGACTTCTACACACAGTGACGTGCTTTCAGTTGTCAATATCCTTAGCGATAATTGATCTATCTTGTGGTCATTCCAGAATAGTAACGTAGCATCGTAGCACAGGCTGATGCTTTTGCTGTATTTCTGCCTAGATTGATCGACTCATCACTGCGTGGTCAATTGTGAGTGTCTCGAGCGACAATATATATTTCCTATGACATTCTAGATTTGCTGTATAATTTAAAACATCAGTGAACAGATTAATCCAACAAACTCAGCAATGCGTTAATTGCTGTAGCCCGCAATGTATTGTATACAATTACTATCTTCAGCTATAATTGAAATTCCTTTCGTAGTTCTGGGAATGCTGTAGAATTTAGATCACCAGTGAATAAATTAATAGCTCGGATAAAGTACAATTTAATGCCTGTGCTTTGTACTGTATTGTCAATGCATGCTATTTATAGCGATAGTTGGTCCTCATTTGTCGTTATGAGATTGTTACAGAATTTTAGTCAGCTGTGCTTGGATTCATTAATCGGCTATAACTTCGAGTTGATGTCCGCACTCTGAGCTTTATTATGCACTGCCAACAACCCTAGCGAAAATAAATCTATCCATTGATCATTCTACAATTGCAGTAGACAAAAATGGTTAGCGAATAGATTTATCCAATGGATGAAGTACTGATTAGATTGCTATACACAGCGCTGTGCTTTCAATTTTCAATGCCCTTGGCAGTGATCTATCCAGTGATCATTCTAAAGCAGCAATATAAACTAGATCGGCTTAAAGTAGGTTATCACAATTGCTGTAGCACTGCTTCCATGACTATACTTAGCATGTGTTGTCAATTAATAATATTTACGCGCATGGCTAACTTATGCTTTGATCATTCCAGATTTGCGATAGAGCTTAGATCATCATTGAACACATCAATCCAACGCTCACATTGCCCTGATGATGAATGTGCTAAGGACCGTACTGTCTGTTGTGAATATCTCTAGCCGTAACCGTTATACACACTTATGATTCTAGAATTGCTGTTAAATATAAATTATCATTATACAGATTAGTCCAACGGCTAAAGAACTGTTATGATGTCTGTACCCAGTACTGCGTTGTCAATTGCTTCCGCCTCGAGGGATAATGTATCTGCCTTTTTTCATTCTAGAATTGCTATGGAACATATATCATCAGTGAACAGATTAACACAACCGCAACGGTCCTCTGCTTGTAAATGTACTATGTACCGCACTGTCAACTACAAACGTCAAAGCCATATCCGTCCTACCCGTTGACTGTACTGGAATTGCGTTGGAATTTACATCAGTGAGCAAAGTAGTAAGACGGTCACTGTGCACTCATGACGGCTTTGCACAACACCGTATTGACATACGTCAATGTCTCCAGAGGCAATTGCTGTATCCCTTGATGATTCAATAAATGCTGGTGGGCTTAGATGATCAGTGAACGGATAAGTCCAATTCCTATTGTATTGTGTAGACGGCTATACTCGGTATTGTATTGCCACGTGTCAATGCCAATACGGATATATGTTCCATCCATTCTTCATACTAGAATTGCAACATAACTTAAATCATCGGCAAACAGATTGGACCAGTGGCTGCAGTGCTGTGTTGGTGAATACACTAAGCAACGTCCTGCTAATTGTAAATACCTCTAGACATAACACCTCTATACAATGATTAACCTGGAGTTGCGGTGGAACTTACTTCGCCAGTTGAATAGTTAGACCAACTACTACCATACTGTGATGTTGGCTATACTCAGTACTGTGTTGTCAATTGTTAATGGTCCGAGCGATAATGGGTTTGTCTTTAGTCATTCTGGAATTGCTGTAGAGTTAACATCACTGTGCAGATTAACCGAATAGCTACACTGCTCCGATGGTGGATGTGCCAAGTACCGCACTGACAATTGCAAATGTCACTAGTCGCATTTGTCATATACATTGATTACTGTAGCACTAGTGTGGAGTTTAAGTACTCACTGATGAGGTGAATCCAACGGATACAGTTATCTGTTGGCGCATTCACTGACCGCCGTACTACCAATTGTATATGTCTCTGGCCATATCTGACACATACATTTATGATTCTAGAACTACTGTGGGATTTATATCATCACTGAGCACATTAATCCAACAGCTCCAGTGTTCTATTGGTCTATGCAGCGGGTACCGCACTGAGAATTGCAAATACTTCTAGCGAAGACCTATGCATGCATTGACTATTTTAGAAATACTATTGAATGTAAATCGCCAGTGGACAGATAAATCCAACGTCTGCAGTGTAGCAATGACAGCTGTACTCAGTACCGTTATGTCAATTGTTAACATCTTAAGGTAGAACGGATCCGCCATTTGTCATTGTATTCTTGCTACATAATCTGTATCACCATTGATCTGGCTAATCCAACGGCTACTGTGCTCTCTTTAATGAATGTAGTGAGTACTGTTCTGTCAATTGCAGATTCCTCCAGCCATAACCGTACGACACATTGATTATTCTAGAACTGCCGTGGACTTTAAATCGTGAGCAGGCAAATTAGTCCAACGGCCACCATTCTGTTTTAATGGCTGTAGATAGTACGTAGATGTTAGTTGTTAATGTCACGAAATCTAACGGATCTAGAACTGCTATAGAATACAAATCATTATTGAACAAATATATCCAACGGCTGGAGCTCTATAGTGGTGGATGTATTTAAGACCGTACTCACAGATGTAAATGTCTATAGCCGTAAGCGTACTATACATTGATTACTCTAGACTTGCTATGGAATTTGCTTGCGCAGTGGACAAATCAATCAAACCGGTACAGTAATGTGATGATGGCAGTACTCAGTACTGTTCATCACTTACTAATGTAAAAAACGCTAGTGGGTGCGCTCTTTGTCATTATCGAATTGCAATAGAATTTACGTCATCACTGAGCAGACTAACCCAACGGCTGCAGTGCTCTATTGGTCATTGCACCAACTAACGTACTGGGAATTGTTAATGTCTCTAGCCATAACTGATGCATACATTGATTGCTCCAGAACTGCTGTAGAAGTTAAGGCGTCAGTGTACCAATCTATCCAACAGCTACAGTAGTCTGACGATGCTAGTACACAGTACAGTCTCGTCAACTGTTCGTATCTCCTGCTATACATTGATTGCGCTTGAACTGCCGTGGAATGTAAATCATGAGTGAACATATAAATCCATCGGCTGCAGCACTGTGCTGGTGACTGTACTCGGTACACTTATGTAAATTGTTTACCACTCGAACCAGAGCGGATACCTCTTTTGCCATTCTGTAGTTGCTATGGAATTTACATCATCATCGATCAGGTTAATTCAAAGGCTACAGTGCTCTGTATATAGGTACAACATCCACCGACATAGAAATTGTAAATATCTCTAGCCATAATTGATGTATGCTTTCATTATTCTTGAACTACTGTGGAATTTATGTCGTAAGTGAATAGACTAATCCAACGGCAGCAGTATCGTCATGATGGCTGTACACAGTACTGTTATGCCAATTGCTAATGTCACGGGCATTAACGGATCTGTCTTTTGCCATTCAGTAGTTGCTATAGATTCCTCATCATCATTGAACAGTTTAATCTGTCCGCAGCAGTAGGTTCTTGGTAGACGTACTAACGACCGCACTGGGAATTCTAATTATATATCTATGTATAACTGATGTATACATTGGTTATTCTAGAGATGCTGTGGTATTTAGATTTTCACTCGATATTTCAATACAACGGCTACTGCGCAATATTGGAGGATGTAATGAGTAGCATACTGTCAATTGCAATTACATCTAGCCATATCGATGCTATACATGGATTATTCTAGAACTGCTGTTGAACTTAAGTTATCAGAAGACAAGTTAGTCCAACTACTGACGTTCTGTGTTAATGGCAGTTCACAGTGGCTTTTCGTTAATTTTTAGAGTCTAGAGTGATAATGGGTCATTTCTTTGTAATTCTGGATTTGCAATAGTTTGTAAACCGTCGCTGAAAAAGTTAATACATCGGCTACAGTGCCTTAATTGTGGATGTACCAACTAACTAACTGAGTATAGTAAATATCTCCAACCATAGCTGTTGCACATGTTGAATGTTCTAGAACTTCTGTGGAATCTGAATCATCACTCAACAGATAAGTCCAATGGCTGCAGTGATCTATTGGTGGGTGTACCAGCTACCGCACTGATAACAGTAAATATCTCTGGCCATAACTGATGTATACAAGATTATTCTTGAACTGCTGTGGAACTTACGTCATCAGTGAACAAACGAATGGAACGGCTTCAATACAGTGATGATGCCTGTGCTTAGTACAGTGTTGTGTAGTGTACTTAGTATAGTGTTGTTTGTTGTTAGTATCAAGAGTTGTGATGGTTCCGTTATCTGTGATTCTAGTAGTGCTATAGAGTATGAATCAAAATTGAACTTATTAAACTAACGGCCACTGTGCTCTGTTGGTGGATGTACTCTAAACCGTACTGTCGATGACAAATGTCCCTAGTCATAACAGTACTATACATTGGTTACTCTAGTCTTGCATTGGAATTTACATTATCACTGAACAAATTAAAACAACAGCAGCGGTACTGCGATGATGGCCGTACTCAGTAACTTTATGTCAAATTTTTAACATCTCGAGCTATTACAGATCTGCCTTTTGTCATCCTACAATTGCTATAATATCTCCATCGTCATCTTACAGGTAAATACAACGACTGCCGTGCTCTTTATATTCGACGTACGAAGTACCGTACTGTCAATTGTACGTATCTCTATCCATAAACGTAGATTAAATTGACTATTTTTGAATTGCCGTTAAATAAAGACTACAGGTGAGCAAATTAGCCCGACAGCCATGTTACTGCGATGACGGACGCATTGAGTACTGTTCCGTCAAGTGTTAATGTCTCGAGCGATAACGGGTCAGCACTTTGCCATTCTAGAAATGCAATAGAACTTATGTCATCACTGAAAATATTAATCAATCGAATGCTGTGCTCTATTTGTGGACGTGGAAACTACCGTCCTTGGAATTGTAAATGTCTCTAGGCATAACTAATGCATACATTGATTATTCTCGAAATACTGTGAAATATAGGTCGTCAGCAAGCAAATTGATCCAACGGCTATGGTAATGTTAAGACGGATCCACTCAGTACCGTGTTGTCATCTGCTAATATCAGAGGGCATTAATCAGTCAGTTCTTTTGTCATTCCAGATTGGCAATAGAATACATATCGTCATCGCGCAGACCAATCCAACGGCTACAGTGCTCCGTTGATGGATGTATACGTACGCTACTTGCAATTTTAGGTACCTCTAGTAATTTCCGTGCTGTGCATAGGTTATTGTGGACATGCTGTAGAATTTACATCATTAGTGAAGAAATTGATCCGACGAATACGTTACGGTGATCATGGCTATATTCCGATCTTCTGTGTCCAATGTTAATGCCTCGAGAAGTAATGGATATGTACGTTGTCATTCTAGAGTCGCAACAGTGTCTAAATCACCATTAAGCATACTATTCCTTCGGGTACAGTGCTCTTTTTGTGTATCTGCTGAGCACCGTTATATCAATTGTAAATATCTCTGGCCACAACCGTCCTACACATAGAATACTCTAGAATGGCTGCAGAGTGTTCATCACAAGTGGACAAATAATCCAACGTATACAGCACTGTGATGATGGCTGAACTCAGTAATGCCACATTAATTGATAATATTTCGAGCGGCACTGGATCTCTCTGTCGTCATTTCAGGATTACTCTAGAATCTATATCATAATTGAGCAGATTATGCCAGCGGCTGCAGCCCACTGCTGGCGGATGTACTAAGTACCTTACCGTCAATTCTAGATAGCACTGTCCAGAGCAGTACTATACGTTCATTAACATAGAATTGGATTGTCGATCATGTCATCATTGGACAAAGCAGTAGAACACCTACGTTACTGTTATTATTGCAGCACTCAGTCCTGCAATGTCAATTCTGAATTGCTACAGAGATAATGGATCCGCATTCTGACATTCTAGAATTGCTGGGGAATACAAATCATTAGTGGACAGATTACTCCATTAGCTACAGTGTTATTTTGGAGCTTGCACTGAGTACCGGACTGTCGGTTGTATATATCTCTAGCCATAACTGCACTATATATTGACCATTCTGGAATTGCTTGAGAATTTCGTTCACCAGCAATCATATCATGCAAGTCTACAGCTCTTCCATGATGGGTGTACTCAGTACTGTGTTTGCAAGCTGTTTTTACCTCTGGGAATACTGAATCGGTCTTTTGTCATTCTGTAATTGCTAGAGAATATAAATCATCATTGAACCGATTCTTCCGTCGTCTACAGTGCTCTATTGGTAGGAGTGCCAAGTACTGTACAGTCACTTGAAATTGCTTCTAGCCATAAGTATTGTATACATTGGTTACTCTGGAGATGCTTTGGAGTTCACTTCATCAGTGAAAAAGCGATCCAAATCCACAGGACCTTGATGGTTGCTGTACTCAGTACTGTGTTGTAAATTGTTTATAGCTAGAGGTATAATGGACCAGTCATTTTAAATTCTAGAACTGCTGCAGGAAATATTTCGTCAGTGATCAGATTAATTGAACCGCGGCAGTCCTCTGTAAGTGGATGTACTAGCTACCGTACTGCCGACTGCATATGTCTCTGACAATAACCGAACTAAACATGCTGGAGAATTTAATTCACGCGTGAGTGCGGTAACCAAATGGCTACAGTAATGTGGTGATGACTGTACTCAGTCCTGCCATGTTAAATGCCATTTCCTGCTGTGGTAATGGTTCTGTATTTTGTCTTTCTAGAATTGCTACGTAGTCTAAATTGTCAGTGAACATATTAACCCAAAATATGCACAGCTCTGTTGGTGGATGGTTTGAGTTCCGCACTGTCAGTTGTAAATATCTGTAGCCACAACAGTACTATGCATTTATTATTCAAGAATTTGTTCGGAATTTCCGTCACCAGAAAACAAAGTAGTCCATCTGCTACGGTATGGTGACTATGGCTGTACTCAGTACCGCGTTGTCAATTGTTTATATCAATCGGGATTATGGTTCTCTCTTTTTTCATTCTAGAGTTGCCGTAGGACATAAATCATCTGCGAATAGGTTAACCTGAAAGGAAACAGAGCTGTGTGGGTGAATTTATTAAGTACCTCAATGTAGACAGCAAATATCTCCATCCTTAGCCGCACTATGCATTGATTATTCCAGAATGGATGTGTAATTTAAGATATCAAAGAAGAAATTAGTCCGACGGGAGGGGTACTGCTATAATGGCTGTGTTCCGTAGCGTGTTGTCAATTCCTAATGCCTTGGGGACAACGGATCTTTCTTTCGTCATTCTAGGGTGGGTGCAGAGTATGTATCATCATTGAACAGATTATCCCAAAGGTTGCAGTGCTCTGTTCGTGGATGTGCTAAGCACCGTAGAGACAATTATAAATGTTACGAGACATAACAGTTGTATACATTGCTCATTCCACAATTGTTATAGCATACAAATCATGAGTGCACAGATTATTCCAACGGCTACAGAAATGTGGTGATTCCTCTACCCAACACTGTACTGTCAAATGCTAACATCTCGAGTGAAATATATCTCTCCTATTTCATTATATTATTGCCATAGCATTTAAATCACCAGCAAACAGATTTTCCAATGGCTACTGTAATCCGTTGTTTGATGTACCAAGCACCGTACTGCCTATAGTATACATCTCAAGATATTACTGACCTATGCTTTAGTCGTTCTGCAATTGTTGTGGAATTTAGGTCGTCAGTGAACAAACAAGTGCAACGGCTACAGTACTGTTACGATGGGTGAAATCTCTGCTGCTCTGGCATGCCTTAATTTCTCCAGCGACAGTTGCGCTATCCATTTATTATTCTACAGTTGCTGCGCAACTTAGATGGTCAGTGGATAGATTAATTCAACGGCTGTAATATTGTGTAGTCGGCTGCATTCCGAAATGTATTGCTATTTGTCCATAAAACTAAAGATACCTGATGCACCCATTGTCCATTCTGGAACTGCTATAGCGTTTAAAGCATCAGTGAACAGAATAATCCAACGGCTGCAGTGCACTTTTGGTGTGTGCACCAAGTATCGAACTGCCAACATTAATTGTCTAACCATAACTGATGTATACATTTATTATTCTATGATTGCTATTAAACTTCAATCAACAATGAACATGTTAATCCTACCGTAACAGTGCTCTGTAGGTTGAGATACCAGGTATAGTACTGTCTACTGTAATTTTGTCTAGCAATAACACATCTATGAATAGCTGACTCTATAACAGCCCCGGAATTTTTATCATCAGTGAACAAATTATTCATATGGCTTCAGTACTGTGGTGACGACTGTACTGAGTCCAGTTATGTCAATTGTTATTATCTCGGGCTACAACGGACCAGTCTTTCGTCATTCTAGAGATGCTACAGAATCTAGATAATCGTTGAACTGGGTAAACAAACGGCTTCATGGCTCTATTAGTGGATGTACCAACTAACGACCTGGGAATTGTATATATCTCCTGACATGATCGCTCTATACCTGTATGTCTGTAGACTGAGCTTTGGAATTTACATCAACAGTGAACAAATTATTCCAGCGTCTACATTGCTCAATTGGTGGAAACGTCAAATACCGTACTGGGTGCTATAAATATCTCCAGCCATAACTGATGTGTACATTGATCATTCTAGAACTACTGTGGAAATGAAGTCATCAGTCATCAAATTAATCCAAAGGCTAATGCACTCTACTGGTGCATTTTCCAAATACCTTGCTGGGAATTATAAATATATCTAGCCATAACTGATGTATACTTTGATCGTTCTAGAACTACTATGGCTGCATCACTGTGTTGTGGCTGCACCCAGTAACGTTATGTCAATTGTTAATATCTCGAACT